>NC_056700.1:12841919-13141919 GCF_018831695.1 Puntigrus tetrazona | reverse complement strand
TTGTCATAATTGCAGCTTTATGTCGCCTAACTTAAAATAACATCTCCTATAACTGATCTGCTTTAAATGAATTGTGACAATTTCTCAGCTTTAATTTATTTATTTTTTATCATGGTGACTTGTGATCTTAATTGTGACTTTTCTTAGTAAAAACTTATTATTATTTTATAATCTGTATTATTTTTCTTTACAAATTCAGCACAAGTCACTTGTTTTTTGTTTTGTTTTTCTCAGAGTTAAAACTATTGTGTGTATATATATATATATATATATATATATATATATATATATATATATATATATATATATATATATATATATATATATATACTACGTACATGTGTGTGTGACAAATTCATTAAACATTTGCATCCTATTTTTGTTCCAGTCTGCTTTCCAGTTTCCAGGCATCTAAATAATATGTACCATGCATATTCAAATTGTAATTCTTTGCATACAAATCTTTTCAATGTAAATTAGGTTTATAGGCTGAGCCTTACTCACCGAAAGTCAGCGCTATTGGTGTTTGTGTACATTTTCTAGGCATCACGGCATCAGCAATTCATCAAATGATAATCAAATCAAGAAGAAGAGCTTAAACTGGGCACATATCCAAACACACTGTTTGGATATTTTTTTGCAGTCGAGGGCATTTTTCTCATTTTCTCAACAAGAGTTGATTCAGGCACTAAATTATGTCATATTGCAGTAGTGTGCTGTGTCTTCCACAACCCGGAGCAAAACCAGTCTGCAAGACTGGGAATTGCATCCAGCAGATTATTTTTTTTTTTCCGTTATCTGATTTGCATAATTTATTTAGAGATTCGGGCGCAGTGCAGACTGTGTGGAAATAAACTACTTCATGCTACCGTGGGTGCAAATCATTTTAGTGAATTCCCTGCAGTAACTGCTGAATAATTAAATATTTCAAATGCTCACTGGATTGGGTAATGTGTGGCATCAGGGTCCCAGGCTGTAATGGTTCCAATCGCTATTCCTTTAGGTGTGTCCTCATTGACCTCAAAGACGTACTGAGGTCTGCTGAAGACAGGAGGCTCATCTACATCCTTGGCCGTGACTTTCACGATGGCTGTGTCTAAGAAAGGGCCCTGATCAGTGAAGTTGGGGTCCTGGTGTGTGTTAGTCACCTCCACTTTCACTGTGTAAACGCGCTTGCTTTCATAGTCCAGTTTCTGGTTGAAGATCAAGAAGTGTGTTTATTTTCATTGTTACAAGTCATAACATATTCACAAACACTGATACAGCGTTTTACCTTCTTGACAACGATAACACCCTCCTGGGATATCTCATCTGTTATTATATCGAGATATTCTTTGCCATCTCCATCTACAATTCTGTATTTCATTTCGGCGTTTTCCCCCTCGTCACCATCGTTGGCTTTGATTCGACCCACAGTTGATCCGATTTCTGCTGACTCATAAGTGCTTAGGTGGTAAGAACCTTGAAAATGAAAGAGGTTATGTTCATTCCAACCACATAAACACAATTTTATGCCCTTTTTGGTCTTAATTCTAAGCCCTTCATGGTTTTTAAAGTCAAGATTTCATTACTTAATGCAGTCTTAATGCGCAATACTAGATGTATTTTCATTGGTGCGTGTTATTCTTAACAAAAAAATAAAAAATAAAAACGGTCCTCATTATATTTTAATCAAAATCTAATAACTTGCTCTTTCTCTAAAAAGCCTTTTCATCTGATGTCACTTTGGCCTTGCTAGAATTATGCTTATCTAAAATGCCAACCAATAGCAAAATAAAGTAAGTGAACTCACATTTGTTTTAGCTCCATGTAATTTTTAGATTTCTATGGCTGGTTACTTACTCTATGTCACTTGGAAATGCATCAGAGATACAATTCAATACAATAGATTTACATTAGAATGCAGTTCAAACAGTAGGTGGGTTGCAATTCACGTTAACTTATAATTTAGTGATATCTTACTGTATGCGAAACGTGGCGGGCTGTCGTTAACATCTGTAAGGGTGACGTTGACCATGGTGGTTCCTGACAGACCACCCATCTGTCCTGCCATGTCTTTGGCTTGTATAACCACCTGATACTCCTTGCGCACTTCACGGTCCATATTAGAAAGAGCTATTCTGACAATTCCTGCACAGAAAAACATTGGATAAACAACAAGCAGGAAAATAATAACATTATGTAAATGTAACATCTCTCTCTTTCTCTATGGATGATTTCTTTCTTTTGACTTTTGCACTGTCAGATATTGGATCAACAGTTTTATCCCAGCTAAATATTTTCCTATCCTAACAAACCACACATCAATGGATTTTTTTAAATATACACACACACACACACACACACACACACATATATATATATATATATATATATATATATATATATATTTTATTTCATAATTTACCCTTATGAATGTTTTGTGGTCCAGGATCACAACTGATGTATATGTGCTTTTTTGTATATTAGTAGTGAAATAAATAGTCCATAATGCACCTAATTCATATAAATACTTTTAAATTTATTATGATATATTCTTACTTTTTATTCAAAGAACGTGTACATATTCATGCATTTATAGACTAATTTTTCACAATTTATTACAAGACTTAAATATTGCTGTTCCATGTACCTAATGCATACTAATATTTCATCCAATAATATATTTGTTTATTTTTTAGCATTATTGTTCCTTAAAAGGCAAGCATTTTCTTGTCCTGCTTGGGTTTGTGTTTATACCTTCATCTTAATATTTGGCATCCGTAACATTTATATTGCAACATTTATCTAACTTAACTTCCATTCTTTCCACCAAAAGTAATAAAACCAGCCCAGCATAGTAATTTGTTCCATTTCAAAGTTTTATTCCATTTCGTGTAAAACACATATTCCAGTTGTAGCTGGATGTGTTAACCAGGCACAGCAGTGTGTGATCTTTACGCTTCAGACATTCCACATAAAAAGTCACATCCCCGCCTCACTTTGTCAAATAGCCTCAGGCATACATCATAGCGGTGTGTCAGCAGAGAATATGTTTTCAACAAGATGTTTGGAGGACTCACCTGTCTCGGGCTCCACAGAGAAGTAGGGCTGCCCTTGCAGGATACTGTACACTAGTTTGGCACTGTTCCCATATGTGGCATCATCCGCATCAGTGGCATTGACTTCTATTACAAACGTACCTATGAAAAAGAATGCAGATGTTTGATGAAGTCATCTTCTCTCTTATGCTGACAATCAACAAGTGTTTGCAATCGGTAACTTATACTTCTCGTCAAATTCTTCTAAAACCTAAATGCATTAAATTGATTGACATACCCCATGCCGATATTTATTTCTCCTTATAGGCATTTTAAGATAAGCATCTGAGGCAAAGTCAATATTTCAATCAAGCGTAATTGAAAACGTAACTGAGTCTGCAGAACTATGAAAGACCGACCCCTGAGCAATAAAATATTCCTTTGGGTGGCAGTGCAGAAGATACAGTCGCTTTAATATTAAGATTAAACCAATTAGCGTCTATATAACACATTTTCGGGGAAGTATTGTGTTTGGAAATACATTTGTATTATATTAAATTTCTTAAATGTGAAGAACCGATCTCTCAATAAATTGAGTATCAAGGGGTTCAGTCATAAAGAGAAAACAAATAGTTGGGTCGTTGCTTCTTTTTTTTTTTCACAACTGAATTATTAGCATTCATTATGGTTCAAAGGCTACAGCGCCTCCAACCTAGATTTACCACCGTTCCTTAAATTGGAAAACACAGACAGAATTGGTTTTGTCCTAGGGTTGTGTGTCAGAGGGTAACGAGTGCTTCATAATATGATGACACTTTCCCCTTGATTGAGGGCAATAATTTCATAAATAAGATGTACACTCCCTTATATTAGATTCCAGCTGAACACGAGAACCCATATCAGAGAAGGAAGAGCATCATTAGATTTTCTTTGGGGAGACGATACCAAACAGACTGCTTCACTGCTTGAGGACTGACTTGATTGGAAACAGGATAACCAGAGGTTATTATGATATTACTGAGAAGCAGCGTGAATCTCCTGAATATTCATGCGCTGTGAATATGTATGGTGCAGTGTCACTGCTAGCACAGAGCCGCTGATTGTGTGAGACAGTGGTGATAGATGATGTGCGAATGGGAATTAGATGTAAATAGAAAATGTGATAAGATGAGCAAATAGAATCTCTTCCATCAGGCACTACATCAGGACTCGAGAGAGGCAGTGCCTTGCGGGCACTGGTTTTAGTGTTTACATATATTTGCATCTGACTACCTGCAGCACGCGATATTAAATGCACATTCCTAGAAAGCTGCTATGTTTAGGTAATAATGTTATTCCTGATTATTAAAAGAACCATGGTACTAATCCTATTTGCTATACATATTTATATGTACTTATGTGGCAACAAACAAGTAATAAAAAGAAAATGCCAGCACTCACTTAGCATGTTATCCTAGTTTGCTGCGGTCTCTATAGCTCTCGAGAGCATCGAATACTCCTGTCCTGTATTTATTTTTTTATAATTTAATTTAATTTAATTTTTAGGGACACACCAAAATAAAATAAAATAAAATAAATCACGCAGAGCCGTTCAAAGCCGAAACAACCTTAAAAACACAAACACAGAATCTCGCTTTTGTTGACCTATCATGTTATTCAACATTACTAGACATGTTTAAATAGTGTCTGGTAATGTTGAATAATATGAAAGGTCAACATGATGAAGACTTAAATCAAAGCTAAAACTGCCCTAAAAATGAAAACAAAAAACTTAAATCAAAGCTGAAACAAAACAACCCTAATAAAATAAGCAAGCAAAACAAAATATTGCAAAAGTCTAGCTTACTGTTGTCTAAACGCTGCACTCTATAAGACTACATGTTCCAAATACTTGTCAAAAAAACAACAACAACAAGAAAAAAAAGATAGAAAAACCTCTGAAAAAAATGGCACTGAGGCATCCATGACCTTAAAAACACTGCAATGACAGGAATATCACACCCTGGTGCAGTATTCCAGCATGACAGTAAATGCACTTCAAATAACAACACCGGGAGAAAAAGTAATTTTCATTCACTCACCGACGTCTGACATTTCAGGTACACTGGCAGTGTAGACAGCCTTGGTAAATTTGGGCTCATTGTCATTGATGTCATGTATCTTGACAATGAATTCAGTGGCAGGCTCCAGAGGGAGGCCCGTGATCTTGTTGAAAGCCTGGGCCTGCAGTGTGTAAGAGGCCTTTTCCTCTCTGTCCAGTCTCTGTGTAGCATGTAAATCCCCAGACTTCTCATCGATACGAAAAATTGTGCCTGCTCCTTCCCCAGAGAGAACGTATCTGGCAGTTCCATCCCCTCTGTCTTTGTCTGAGCGAAGCTGCACGAACAGAAAGCAGACTGTGACTTAACCCAAGTTTTTTTGTCGCAATGCACAGATTTGATATTTGATATCACGGATTACAGACCCATCATTCGAGGATATTTTCAAATCAAAAGCTTTAATCAAACACTAGCAGAGCAACAGAAAGTACTTCCTTCAGCAAAATGTTAATATGATATGCTGTCATGTTTTATTAACCAGCGGACTTCAGCTAGACTTGTTTTCAATCATGGTTAGCAGCTTAGAAGAATCATCTTTTTGGAGGGAAAGCTCTCTAGGGACAATAGAAAACCATAAAAGCCACTATCTTAAGAGTACAAGTCTTCAGAATATATTCCTTTAAATACTAATGAAGCTTTTAGTCGGGTTTTTTACCACTGCATTTTCACTGCATTTCCATTTGCATTTCTAAATATACAAAATTACTCCTAGGCTTTTTAGAACATGGCTGATTTCCATTACTTTTTGTTTTAATAGTTATAATACTATTCAGAATTGTATTTATTTCTATCTTTGGCCTTACTATGATCCTGCTACTTAGAATAAATGCATTAAACTGGATCACATCACTGTACTTTATATATATGCCTATATATATAGTCTTTCAACATTTTTGTTTCTGTTTTTTTTTTATTTTTAAAATCTGGTTATATGAACAGGCTTTAAAATAGATTTTTTTTTATTTTAACCCTGTTAAATATTAGGTAAAAGTCATTAAAAAAAGACTCTTTCATTTTCTGTTTCTTTAAAATCTTAGGGGACAGAAGAGTTCCCCTAATTGAAGAATCACCCTGATACATCCCGCTGGTTGGGTCATTTAGTTTCCCTTAAATGAGTTTATTTGCCCTAAAGCTGTCCAACTGTCACTGTCTGATGCTTAATTAAATTTTAACCAGCAGGATGAGACTATATGGGTTCTAACCGGCTTCAATGAATACCAAAAAAATCAAATAAGCAGGTGTTTCATGCGTTTATGTGTGCAGATGCAGGTCCAGCATCTGGTCAGAGTCATGGCCATTTAATGCATTTATCCTGGGCTCTAAAGGCTGTTTTTAGAAAGAGCCACTGGTCTGATTCAACCAGCTGACCCTTCAAACACACTCAGCAGGATCTCATAACAAACACTTTATGTTTTCTACACTGACTGACAGAGAGGGCGAATGAAAGACATGGGAAAGCATCACAAAGCAGAATGTTGCAAACTATTTATTTGGGCTAGCATAAAAACTGTCCTTATAGCATTCGCTGCGTGTACTCATCATTCTCAAAAACACTCAATTTAGTAAATGTCTGTTGCAATGTTTAAAGGCAGGGTAGGTCATTTGGGTCGAAAACATTTTTGTTATGCTGGTTGAAAGTCTCTTCACATCCAGATAGCAATCACTAAGTTAACTGTTCTGCAGTTATTTCTATGTATTTATATCGCCCGTGGAAGCCGTACGACCATAAAATATTCGTCCAATCAAAATGTTCGGTCCGAAAATTACAATAGGTGGTCCAGCATGCCTTTATGTATGTATTTGGATACATGATACATCATTCGAATTCCAGCAAGAATGAAAGGCACTATTGTTGTAACATTGTGCATTTGTATTGTAATGTTTTCTCACTAGTGAATGAGACCTGAGGTAATCTGACAGCATTGCATTTAATCCTTCACAAACGGAAGTTAGTTTCTGGTTTGCATGAGTGCTTTTGTGTGTTTTGGGGGATGCGTGGCTTACGCAGGGAGGGTGGGCTTTCATGCTTTCAGAGCTAGCTTGCTATCACTTGCTTTTTACGAAATCGCCTACTTTACCCTTTGTAGCTGCACTTTGTTGCATTTTATATGGAAATAACCAGACGTCCTTGCCATGTGAAGTTTTGAAACGCAAATCGGTTTACGATGCAATTGGTTCAATTGATTTAATGTTTGCTACTACCATCACAAAGCTTTTTTCAATAACCTGCAATGCATAGGCTTACATTGAAACTGAATCCGAAGTCGCTATTATTGCAAAATAGTTAACTTGTGTTTTGCATTTAAATGGCAAAAAAATCAATAATAAATAAATGTATCACAATCATTCTAGAATCGAATCATGAATCCAATGTATCCCAGAATAAGGCCGAATTGCAATTGCAATATACATAATACAGCAGCTGAGCAGAATAGATATCGCAATATAAATACCTGAATACAAATATTGAACCATCTCCTCCCTGTTAATCCATTTCCATTTGTTCACTTTTATGTTTGCTTGCTTTTCCACCTCATTTTTAATGTAAGTGACTGAATGTGGCTGTTATGGATCAATATCGGTATCAGTATCACGAAATTTATTACATTTTTAAATTACTAATGCTAATACTTTATATTTGAAACACATCTTTGCATTCATTATGCCTTAATTGCGACTCATTGGGATGCATTTTTTTCCCTTTGCACATGGTTAATTGACTATGTTTAATTTGTTGTCGCACATTGCTATTTTTATCCACACTTCTATCTTCCTCATTCAATATTCTGTTTCTTTTAGAAGTACATCACAATACGGAAGTAAAACCGGTCGCAAACATCCAGTTCACACAGACTTTAAAGTATCCTCGACATCGGAAATCTATAAATACTAACATTTGAGTATTATCCTTAACAATCATTCGCTAACGTGGATTATTCATCCTATTCAACGCATATTGTATGCATTATTAATTGCACTGAATTGCAAATTGAAGGATTCTATGTTTTCTGCACATTCAGTGTTTTAATAACAGGGACTGCTGCTAAATGTCAGTATGGACTCCTCTTTCATGTTTAATGTGGCATAAATATAGCATGCCTCTGAACTGCGGCTTGATGAATTGCAGTCCCTTCCTTCACACAGCCACTGCAGATGGGTTGGACGTCAATGGGGGGGGAATGAAAAAGAGTGAGTGAAATAGCCCATAATTGTTGATTCCTGTCAGGTCTCTGCGGAGCCACTTTGTCCTGGAAATGAGAGCGGTAAAAAACTAAACCCTGGTACAAAGTATTCTGTCTCACAACGACTCTCTCCCACTCTCGTTCACTTTCAGGCTCTATGCCTCTGTGAATATTCATGCCTCAGTGAGTGTGTAATTCATATTTGTGCTACTTTATGTTCTTTGATGATGGCATCAAGTTTTTCAAAGTGCCTGCCACACAGCGTCGTGTTCAAATCCGATGTCAAACCATATAAAGCTCAGGAAAACGAAAGAGGAATGCGAAAAGCAGGTATTTGCGTCTCCTCCAAAGAGGCTCGTAGTGGGCCCGTTTTATCGGACGCTTACCTTGCCGACGTACTGATAGTTACTTCCTGTGTATTCCTCCGACAGGAAGAACTGCCTCCACATCCAGTCCCTTTTGGATCTGTGCAGCACCAATTTATCTCCTTTCATCAGATGGTTCCAGTGAAAGAGATTCCCATCACTCCTCTCTAGCAATATGACCGGAGAGCTCAGGTGTGGAAAGACCAGTGGAAGCAGCCAGAGGAAGTGATTCATTATCATTGCAGCCAATCGATCGGCACGACGACAGTGACTCCTTATGAATAAGCTAAGAACGGAGGGCAACGCTGAACTGAAAGTGATGTAGATGGCAACATCAGCAACCCTGACATTGTAGAATCGCCTTTGATCCTCCTTTGATTCCCTATAAAAAATAATCAAAGCAAAAAAGTTACAGTGTGTTGGAGGTCATTGCAGCCCTTGTCAAGATGCAACACCCGTTTCTTACACTGTAATCTCTTTGTTGTTCGTGGAGTGTATCCCACAGGGCCCTCATGCGGTATTCTATTCGCAGAAGATCAAACATGTAGCCTTACACAAAACCTTGCACATAACATGCCCATGCAATTAACTGAAATGCCTTCATCTGTAAATACAGCTTAGATGGCATAGTACGCCAGTTCCGGGTTACGGTCAAGACAAACTGTTATTATTTCTTAAGTGAAACATTTCAGCTATTCATGACCTTGATGATGAATAAATATGAAATAAAATACTATACATATCCACCTTATTCTTCATGTCAAAATGGGCACCATTTGTAGATTTTATTGGTCTTGTTTCCGCTTTTTTTTTATTCCAAATGCAGTATTTTTAGCTGTACAGAACTGCTTAAATTGGTGTGTCTTTCCATATTATTTTAGTGTATTATCTTAATTATGAATGCACTGGTTTGTATTGTAAACGTTTTTTTGAATTTATCGATTTTTATTCTTCTTGTTATTTTCCTATAGTGGCTAATGAAAAGTGGGTTACTTCTACGCTTAGGAATAAGGTGGGTACAGTAACAGAGGCGATTTTTATTTAATGGTATTTATGCCATTTGATCACATTTTTTTTTTAGGATTTTAGAATAATGAAATAGATTCATAGAGCTTTAATTATCAGATTATTCATTTTGCAATTAAACTATTTCAATGTTTGCAAAGCCTCACTTCTAACAGCACTAATGTAGTTTCAGCAGTAGCCTACAAATAAAAAAATGTGATAAAAATTATGATTGAAAAAAGGTCAAATGTCTATAAACAAAACGAGTGCAATAATACCTTTGTTTATGTTATAAGATATATATATATATATATATATATATATATATATATATATATATATATATATATATACTGGCCTATTACTTTAGGCCTATTACTTTAGGTGATGATGATGTATTTGCTTATTACACCCTTAAAAATAAAAGTTATATATAATTTATATATTTTTATATAAAAAGAAGCTTTGTGAAATAGAAATGTTCAGATGTTAAAGGTTCTTTATAGAACCATTTAGACAAAAAAGGTTATTCTATGGCATTTTGCAACACTTTTATTTTTAAGAGTGTATGTAAATAAATAAAAGGAGGGAAATGTGAACAGCAAATCATACACATTAGCTGAGCAACTTCTGTTGAGTAGTAGGTGAAATACAATTACTTTTGGCATTCCTGTTTGCACTACATGACACAACATAGAGTTTGGGGTTTAGGTTTAGGTTAGGGGTTAGAGTTACATTTGCATACACGATTATCAAGTAACTATATAATTAAGCTAATGGAAAACTAAAAAATACGAAGGAAATTTTTACAACCCAGGCTGTCATGGTGACAGAGACCAATTATTTCCAGCGCAACCTCTGACTGTTATTCGTTCGAGACCCTCAGCATCATTATCGATCGAGATAACGTTTGCATCTCATGTGGATTTTTTTTCTGCAGTCACAAACAATGATTAAAACAAAGTCTGCAAGTGAATGAAGTGTCAACCCTTATTCACAAATTGATTCTCATTCCAATGTCATCCTCTTATTCCCTTGTCCTCTTAATATGTTCCACATCCAAATCGATTTCCAGAGGGAGTACTATAGTACGAGTGTTATAGCTACATCAGAGGCGAGAGAAATCAACCTACGTAACGGGATCAATAACAGACCTTGATTATATGTCACAGAATGACTAGGGTTGGATTCAAATGCTGGTCACACGACCTAAAAGCTCTTGCTCGCTGCCTCAAATAGTGATTGCTGCTGGCAGAGTGGCCTGCTGCTGTGTTTATTCCTGAGCTTTCAGGCTGAGTGTTTAAGCATGACAGGCGATGTGCGATACATTCAATTAACTGGGACTAAGTGAAACATTACTCACCTCCTTTTCACCTTTTAGAGAGGATTTTTCACGAGCATCTCCTTAAATGCAGCAAACAGAGTTTTAATGTTGCTAAATGTTTGAATGCCTGTCCCAAGGGATATTTAACGTTACTATTACATTTCTGAACCGCTGTAAGCAAACACGTCAGTGCACAACATGGACAGCAGGCTCCAATTTAGCTTTAGGTTACATGGCTACCGTGCATGGTGAACGAATAGATAAATATGTATGCAGTAAATACTGATTTAAGTCAAAATGATTTATTCCATAGCTTCCTCTTAGACAATAATAGTCCATTACAATCAGGTTTAAGAAAGGTTAAAAGAGCAAGAGAAAAGTTGAGTTCGATCGTGGATTTTGAAATCTGCATAAAATGAGTTGAAAAAATTGTGGGTTGTTAAGCTTCAGCAAAAGCATACACCATTGGTTAACCTTGTAGCTCACAAGTAGGTTTAAGGGCTTATAAATTATTATTGTTAAAATCAATTTTCCTTTTCAAAATGAATAGGATTTTTACTTTCCAAACCGACTGCTTCACTCTGTGAGACCAATCGGAATTAAGTATTCTAGAGTGACTGACCAATCAGAATTAGGTATTCTAGAGCACCCACTTCGTTGCTGACCTCTAACATCTAAGAAAATTCATTACATTCCAAGGTCCTTTGTTTTTCTGCAGAATAATTTAAAATCGACCAACTTTCCTGTCAATAGAAAAGGAATTTTCACTAAAATACCTTCCAGTTCAACATATTTTTGCTAAATTCTTAAAATTGCATGTCGTATTCGTCATTCAGCATGACAACGGTGACCGTCTAGCTGTCTAAATATATTTTTGATTGTTTAATATCGTTTAATAAAGTGCTGTGTATTCCTTGTTAATTCACGGTTTTGCCCCCGGCTGGCATAAAAACCGTTTCTGTTTTGTAACATGTAATCCACTTTGATTATTATTATGATTAAATGCTGCAGTTATAATTTAAACTCTTTCCATGAACCTTATTAGAATATTAATCCTAGATGTGCGCTGCATAATAAGCAGCCTTTGACGTCTCATGAATTTTAAGGTATAAGTGGTCAGTGATTTGGCCGGGGAAAGGGAGAGATGGGCATTAGATACACTCTCGGGACGTGCCATATATCACCTATTAATTAGAGAATTAGCATTAATGCCCGCAGCTCCGAGTCAAGTACGCTTAGTCCTTGTATCTAAGCTATCATGGAACCAAATCTGGTCTCCCTAATGACATATAATGCCTTGTTTTTTCCCCCATTTTGCCTGAATTCTGGCGCTATCCAGGTGAATATGCAAATCCGATGCAAATTTCTCTGCCCATGACCGTCCTTGCCATATGTACAGCAGCTTAAATCACCTACATAACTGCATTTATTTAAGCGCTAGCGAAAAACATTTACATTTAAGGGGCTCCTATCCAGTACTCCAGCATTTGACACCAACAACAAGCCACAGATGCAACAGTTACCACTTGGGGGAGCCCAAGACCTTTTTCTCTCTTTTCCTCCCTGTATGAATCTCCCCATCACTCCATCCCTCATGCTGGACGGCTCTCACAGCTGGCCTCTCCCTTGCAATATTAATGCCCTGTCTTCTTTGTTTTGAAACTTTGGTACAGATCAGATATGCACCATGTTGATTGCCTGCCTGGAGGATCGGCTTTGATTCTACCAGGTTCACAGACTCAAGGCAATCATTTACACCCTGAGTTATTAGACAGAACACTTTCTCTGATTTCGTGTGGCTCCGAGGATCTAATGAATTCAAAAGTGAGCTTAGAGCTGACGGAGGTCTTGTCTGATTAAAAAAATTATGTGTGTTGTCAGAGAAGGGCAAAGAGGAAGGGAGGGCTGCGTGGCACACGGTTGCCGATACTGGAAATGCTGGCTAACATTGCTAAGGTTTTACTTGTGACTACAATTCAGACGGAAGCGAGATGAACGGTTCTTGACCTCCTAAATTATATTTATAGGTCACTTTCTCAGGTCAGGGTATAAATATGATTGTAGTGCCTCTCTGAAAAGAAATACGTTGCTTGGATCTTTCACCTCATTATGAGGCAAATTGCCTCGCATTTTGATGCAGAAAGAAATAGAGGGAGATGATATCAGGAGACAGAAACGGAAAGAGAGCGAGATCTTCCCCGAGTGGAGGCATGTGGGGTTTTATCTCATGATTTATCTCAGTGTTGAAAGGCAATTATACATGTGACACTGGCTCAGAGGAAGTGTGCGCTTTAATTTGTGTGAAACAGTCATGCCATTATGTGTTCATGTCAGATGTATAAATCACAGTCTGAGTTCAGAAGCACAGCTGAAAAATCTGATCTAAACCCAAGCCTAGCGAGAATGGTTTACTTGGTCAGTATGCAAGAACGCTTTTTTAGTTACACAGACGAGAATCAATCCTTATTGGTGACACGGCACTCAAAGTGATTTGTCTACAGTCTTGCTTTTAACTTCCACACTCATAAGTGGTACAAACAACTGGCTGGAAAACGCTTGTGATTTTCAATCACACAGGTTTAGTGTTACAGCTATGCCAGCGTTCTACAGAATCTGCACCGCTTTAGCTAAAACCCCGGGTTAAGGATCACAAACAGAGACAGTGGTGCATGAAAGCAATTTCCCTTCGTCGGCTGTGATATGTTTTATGTCAAGGATCAAACAAGCACGCAGACCTCGAAACACGTGTGCACACCTCCTTGTAAAAAGCGACGGGGTGATTAAACGCATAGAGATAGAGGGAGGATTTTAGAAACTTCAGCTGCAGTCATGACTCCTGTGGGTGGTAAAGTTTAACTAGACTAGACACTGTGTTTATATAAATAAATACATTATAATATATATATATATATATATATATATATATATATATATATATATATATATATATATATATATATATAAAAGATTAACTACAGTATGATGATGCATGCAAGTCTAAGCAGATAGGATAGATATGGATAGATAGATGTAGATTACAAATGTCTAAATAAAATAGCAGATGACTGGCGTTTCATGTAAGATTATATGATCTGGCAAGTCTGTGGCATTATGACAGAGGACAAAATCCATTCAAATCTATTACATTAAAAATCCAATCCATTATGAGGTTGTTACCATGGAAAAATGCAATTCCATGCAGAAAGAAGCATTCCAAAGTATTTTGATTTCGATTTGAGTTTCGCCTCTTGTCAGTTCCACAGCAACAATTTCAAACTAGTAATAAAATTGCAATGCTCTTTCCATGCCATTTAGATTAGCTGGTGTTATCTGAAGAGTAAGAAGCATAAGGCTCTTACCTTAACAAAACAGACTCCTGTGCTCTTCTGAGAGCATGTCATCCTCATGGAAGTACGACGCTGGCTTCTGTACTCGCCTCTTGGCAGCGCTCAGATTCCAAGACTGACTACAGTTGTGTGTGAGACTCCAGCTGCCTCTCTCTCTCTCCCTCCCTCGCTCACACATAAAGCCCTCTCTCTCCTGCTCTATCCTTTCTTTCTTGCTCTGCTGGACAAGGATGCAGTTTGCAGAGGGGAGCAGGCTCTGATTGGTTGCCATTCATAAGATTGTGATTGGGGATGGAGTTGACTGGGAGGAGGGAGCGAGGGAAGAGAGACCAGTGTTGGCTACAGACCAGGGCATTGAAATGAGGACAGTGGGTTTAACACAGCAGGCATGATGACTTTCAAGAATTAAATCTTGGAATAAAAACATTGGTAAAGGCCAGCAACCCGAGGCGTATTCGTAAAACGGCAAATCCTAAATCAGCCTAACAAAGGTTTTCATAGGGCCAGTTGTTTTCATCGCACACATAAGCACAAATATAACTGTCAGATTTTTCTGCTGAACACATAAATCAGATCACTCAGTGGAGCTGGCAGCCTTTCTCAACAAAAGGAAGAGTTTCATGCAGCAAACAACACAGAGAGAGGAATGAAATTAAACGGAAACAAAGAATATCTATCTAAATACAAAATAGGGATTTGGGGAAATAAAATTTGTATATTTCACATAAAAGACTTCTGGTGTATTTAGAAAAAAAAAGGAAAATGATAGTTTAAAATTGATTTATGAACTAAGTTATGTTTTGGTGCTGAAAGGTTGGACCTTAAGTTGAAACTATGTAATGTGTGGAATGACTCAGTTGATATTCAGTGAAATAATGTATCATTTTTTTTCTAGATTGCGGGTAGTATATAATGTAGAGGTAATATAAGTATTAATACCTTTAATAATATTATTATTATTATTATTATTATTATTATTATTATTATTATTATTATTTCAAATATTTACTTATTATTATTATTATTATTATTATTATTATTATTATTATTATTATTATTATTATTATTATTATTATTTGCATTTGCAATAATACTACTGCATCAGTTTGGGGTATTTTCCATTCACTCACTTCTGTATAACAAAATTGCATATAATTCCATAATTACACATATACTACAATTCAAAAGATTGAGGTCCGTGGGATTTTTAGTATATTTATTTGTTAAAAATAAATTAAAGCTTTTCTTCTGCAAGGATACATTACACTCATCAAATGTGACAATAATGAAGTTTATAAATTTATGTTTCTAAATATTTATATTGAAATAAATGCAGTTTTTTTTTAGTTAAGAAGACTCTGAAATAAACTATATTTATAGTTTATAAAATATAAATATAAAATATAGACTTTCAAAACACAATAAAACATCTTACCAACCCCAGACATTTAAATGGTATACAATCAAACAAAATATGTACTGTACAAAGTACAAAAATGACTATGTAAAATATGTATTTGTACAGTTATGCTATTTTGGTTTAAAGCCAGGTATTATCAGCCAAATATTATTTTATAAAAAAAAAAAAATGAGCCTGCAGCAATAGGCAAAGAGAATGTATACACTGATGTCACTTTGGATAAAATATGCATGCATAAATGTAAAATGTCAACTACACTTGTGTAATGAAATCATTTAAAATATATTCAAGTTGTACATTTCTAAAATCTATGAGGATAATAACATACTCTGGTTATATGAAATATCCGAATTTCATATATATATATATATATATATATATATATATATATATATATATATATTTGTGCATCAAATCATTTGTCTGTGTAGATTTTCTCCAACTGCATACAGTGTAATTCATACAGTACCACACATTTCACTCTCTTTGTATAACAAAATTGCTTAAATTTCACATACAAGTCCTCTATTGTATGTATAGCATGCAGTTTCGGGATAAGTGTCACCGTGGATAAGTGCTGAAGATGAGAGCGCATTGAATAGATTCTGACTCTCTCTGAGCTAGAAAGAGCCAAGGTGGGGATGGCAAATACAGCTTTTCATTTGAGCCCTGCTTTGATGTGCTATATGAGGTGGATCAAAGACCACACTGATGTGCCTGTCCTACGGCACAGATGCTGGGAGAAATTCCAGTCAATGTAATGCAAAAAGAATAAACAAATAAGTTTGTAATATGCCACATGAGCCAAGAAGAATGTTTGTTTTGACTTTTTTTTCCTAAGTCTTATCATGTTTGAAATATAAAACAGTTAGCAATTTCAGTTTTCTCATATATATATATATATATATATATATATATATATATATATATATATATATATATATATATATATATATATATATATCAGACTGATCTTGTGTTTATACATAGGCAAGAATCCGTAAAATTTACAAGCATAAAACGTAAATTTTAACATACAATTTAGACGCATTTCACAATTTAAAACGTACAAATCGTAATGTATTTTTAGCTACAAAAAAAGTGAAATCTTTTATATAATTAAGATATTCGTATCAGTGCATATTTATTGTTTTATCAATAAGCGATTTAGATTTTTAGACCCCTCAACCTACATTCAAACCTAAACCTAGCCATTTTATAATGAATATAAAAACAATTGACTGAAAAATGCAGGAAATGATCTATTTCCTTGACAAGCATTTAAAAAAAATATATTTTTATAGTCGCTAAACCCACTCTTGCCTCTAAACCTAAACATAACTATTTCTGTACAGTATAAGAAGAAAATGGTGGGGTTGTGTAAGGTGCAGAGAATTTATATTGCTAATTGCTGGAAATATTATCCAGATTATTTTCCTGATCCTCTCTCGTCGTGAACTTGTTAAGACGCACAAGCTTCATTCCAATACACCTTACTAGAAACACAGTATGTCACAATCTGTGACGAATGCAGGCAAGAGCCAATGAGCATTCGATTATCCCGCCGTAAAACTTTGTTTGAAGCGGCAACATTTGAATTTGTAACGAGTGCGTCAGTTGAGTAATAGATCTCTGCGGACAAGGTAAGGGGCGTTTTTACACCATGTTACTGATTGGCTGACGTCATAGTGAGGGTAGGTTTAGGGGTCAGTGGACTATTTGGACTGCATGATTAAGAAGCACCCAGCGATTCTGTTTATGGTCAGGTAGGTTATTTATTAAATGACAAGTAAAGGTGAAACTATTGCCTAACTATTATTAAATGTTTCACATTTTAAGGGTTTAAAATGCAGCTATTATAATGCAGTTTAATATTATAAAGGCATATTTTTGTAAATGAGCTGCCAATTTAATAATGCAGTTGCTAACAAAACAAAAACATAAATGGCGCAATTTCAATTTTCATGAGGATCCATTTTTAGGTGTAGTCAATACGTTAGTTTTGTACATTTAAATGCTGAAAATTGGTAATTATTTGTAGGTTTAGATGCTAAAAATATGTCAGTTTTATATTCTTTAGTTCCTGTAAAAACATAAGTAAATGTACGTTTTATAGATAAAATTTGACCTAAAATGCATACGAATTATCATGAGACATGAGATCACGTTGCACACACACACACTGTACTGTATATATATATATATATATATATATATATATATATATATATATATATATATATATATATACAGTATATAGGGTGTAGATGAATTAGTTTTAGTGGTTAGTTTATTTCAATTCTTACATTTTTGTGTTACTTGCAATTATAAGAATGCTTGTGCGCTTCTGAGGCAGACAACTGTAACTGATTTAATATTTGATTCAAAAGGAACCTTGCTTCATCTTTATTGCTCTGCAATAGTACATTGACTGAATCTTACCCAAGTACCATATCAATTCTTTAGATCCCTTAACAACACTATTTGATCATACGCCAACTATAGTCTCAAGGCTATGATATCGCCTTGCCGTTGATGAAAAGATGTGAATGTATTTTTTAACGAATATAAGATCAATAGGTCAAAAGAACAATAAAATTGTTATTTGATTCTTTTGTATCATTAAAGAAGTATTACTCAATTTTTAAATAATATAAACTAAAATAATCCCAAGCATTACTGTTTACTGTACACATATAGCTTATGCTTTGTAAAATCCCTGATCATTTCATTCCACCTACTACAGGTTTTGTTGTATATATGATCACGGATTGAATCGCGGACCTGCCATAATGTACTAAAGGATGGAGCAGTGCCAGCTACTGTTTTGGTCCCAACAGCAAACCTGAAACCCATGAATAAGTGTTGTTACTCATTTCAGATGTGAAGAGGGTGATGCATAAGACTCTTAAACGTACCTTATGAAAAAAATGGCCTCTCTAGTTCTGTAGTTCTAAAGGTTACAGAGAGAGTGGAATATTGTGTATAAATGGTGGGAAAAAAATATTGTCAGCGATATATATATTTTCTGAAATATCTCTGTATTTACCTATTCACATATCGTTGCAGAAAGCCTTGGCTGTTTACATCAGCTCAAAGCCACTAGTGTACAGCTGTCTCCTCTTACAGAAACTCCAGTTCATATTTATTTTCAGTACAGTCTAGTTTAAACGCTTTCATTAGTTGTGGGACAACATTGCAACTGCAAGATTCTAGAAACATCTGAAGATCTTATTGTCCTGGATGTCAGTTATCATTAGATTTAAATATTTTTTGAAGAAGATCGGCGCATCGTTGGGGAAGCTACTTTTAAACACGTAGGTTTATATATAATTCTATAATTATCTGATAACTGATAACTTAAAGGGATAGTTCACCCGAAATGAACATTTTGTCATCATCTCATGTTGTTCCAAACCAGTATGGGTTTCTTTATGTTAAAAATAAAAGAAGATATTTTTAAAGAGTGCTGGTTATCAGAGAGTCGAAGGTCCCCTTTGACTACATTCTACATTTAAATACATTTCTTTCTTTCTCTTTTGCACAGTCTTGGAATGTACCTGAATAACATTTCACTACAAGTTCTACTTGTGCAAACTGTATGTGACAAATAAAATCTTGAATCTCTTGAATCTTGAATCTTGACTTCTAAAGTATCGCTATCCCTTTATGACCCCAATTATTCCCTATATTATATCTTCTTTTGTGTTAAAAAAGGAGCAAGACATAAGGGTGATTAAATGATGACAACATTTTTATTTTAGGCCCAAAGGCCCACACAGGAACTCAAACAAGTAAACTGGTTAAAAGTTCACACGGTACAGAATGACTGATTCAATTGACTAAATCAGATTTATATCAGGGTTTTCACTTGGAATCCTACTGGACAGTCTGCTAAGGTTAAGTTTTGGTTAAGTCCTATCGGTTAAGTAATTCTTGACACTGGCTTGATGTAACTAGCTCATTTTCTCTTGGAAGTGCTGTCACAGCAGAAACATGCTACAGTAGATGCTACCAAGGAACTGACGACAGATGGATGGTGAATGAAATGTTAATGGATTCAAACTCCTTACCCCATGTCTGGGCACCAATATAGAGATAGCAAAGTAAAAACAACAAACGCAAAAATTATTGAATGTCACAGTTAAAAGTCAAAGCAAAACAAAACGTGTAGGGAAAACAAAAGCAACATAATAACAATATCTCTCTTTATTTTGGAGTTGGCATATTGCATCAATGCATGAGTTATTTCATACAACGCCTCCTTCTTTTTCTCCTGACAGTACCACGCCTCCACCTCCTTGTCTTCCTCCCTGCGTGCCTTCCCTTACATTACTCTTGGCCAGTATTCCTGCCAAGACTAATGATTGCACATGGACAGTTTTTTTTTTATTTTATTTATTTATTTTTTTCACAGCCATGGACCTGTTAGCATTTCAAGCCAATGCATAAATATGCGATACTTTCATCATACGAGAATTCTAAGTCATGTTTCTTGCACCTTTTGCAGTATTTTGCAGTTTCATTGTAACCACATCAATATTTTAAGCAAAATCACAAGCAGCTTCACTAACACTTTGTGACAAATGCAGTAAATTATAGAGCGCCAATTGTAAGCTCACTAATTTCATGGACTGAATTAATTAATCATTACACTTTAATGCAATTCGAATACAGAAGGACAATAGCATTTTTTCTGCAGAAATGTGAAGTCAGTGCTTCGTTTTTTCCATATAACTTTTTTTTTTTATATGACATTTTCATTTCATGCACATAATGATGAATGTATACTTTTGTAGATATCAATGCCGTAAAAAAAAATACAAATCACATCACACAATGCTCAGTCTTTGAATGAGATACTTATTTTGTCCATTAAAGGTGTTTTCTGTATTATCAGGCCTGCAAAATGATACCTTCCATTCCATGATTCAAAATTTCACAAAATGCATTTTGTTCATGAAATGATTGTTCTGTATATGGATTTTTTGATGCCAAAGACCGCCAAATGTGACCCTCTTTCCTAAAATGCCTAGGCAGATACTATTATGTCTATAGAAAAAAAAATAATAAAACATTATCTGAAAAAAAATATATATATATTTCAAATGATGATAATCATAATTATTAAGATACAACCGATAATAATGCAAAATGTATATTATTTTCTTACGTTTTTAAGCATGGACAAAATACATACCGTACAGTATGCCAGATCATAATATACTGCTGCATTCAAGAACTCAAAACTAAACAAGATCAGTGTACAGAAGTGTACAAGAATTGAATTCAACATGGCTATTTGCACCATTACCCGATTAACCTTTTTGAACTAGATGTCTAAACAATAAAGACAGCACATGCAAATAAACAGTGTTTCCTGTGGTGCGCTTCATTTTCTCTGAATTCCCCCATGATACCGTTTAAACCCTACCTTCATCATTCTTACTGCCCAACATTATATTTCAAAAAAATCAATAGCCTGGATTTATCAGTTTAAAATTGAGCCGAAATGGAAATGAATGCTCTCATGTGATGCTGAGCTTTTCTCGTCAACAGGTTGTGGTGGCTTTGCATAATAAATTGCAGGGCTTAGCAGACATGGCCAATTGATTAGCAAATTAAGAGGCGTTCGGTTATGTGTGCACAGACAAAGGCGGGTTTGGCTCCTGGCAATAGCTGTCGAAGATTTTGACTGATTGTTATTATTAGTGAATTTCAGTCACGCAGCACGATTTATCAGCACCGCTGTAGCTTCCTGCTGACAGGACCTCTTCCTCTCCAGAAACACAGCATTAGCGGTGGATGTGTACCTCCGTCTGACTCACCCAGTCTCTCCCTCCTGCAGGGCCTCACGTGAAGCGAACAGACCGAATGAACGCTGCTGCCAGAATACTTGCGCTCCATTCCCATATCCATGCCTTAATGTTTGCCATCTGAAAGGTATTTTATAATTTAGCATGTACAGCCAATTACAGATGTAAATTCCTAAAAGAGACTGATGAGCGTTGGACTGCATTACGTTTGACGCTTAAATCTGACATTTCATGCCGGGGCTTAATTATGTAAGAATCTGAGGCAATCCTTTCACCGCAGAGGAACCCTGCTAAGCGCCCAATACCCCATTGATTGAAATGATAATTGTCTGTTTGCAGAAAGAGCCCAGGTGCAGTGACATTCTGCTGGTTTACCATGAGCATCAGAATTGCCCAATCAAGGCAGTGCTCCAGCTGACAGACCTGGTGAGGAAATTACTAACACTTGAGCAACAGATGGCTTTGGCCTCCACACAGTCTGAGTGGCCATCACGGATGCTCCATTTGGGAGGGTTTCGGGAGGAATTCGCTCTCTGCTGGCTTTCTAATACAGACTATGGTTACAGTTTCATCAGCGAGGGGTACAGTAATTTGATAACACGTCTATTTGATGTTATTGAAGATATGGTGGAATAATCAGTAATGTACTAAAATATAAAGTGTTGCCGTTCAATTGTAATTCCACAGCAGGCAATGAACATTATGTATTTTCCCTGAAACTACTGGAAAATGTTTGCAAGAGATGAAAGGGCCTGGCAGACTCATTTTACTCCTGTAATCTGATATATTTCTGACTGACACAGGATACTCAAGCAGAAAAAAATATAGAGCGGAACTGTCTGCAATTGATTGAATCATGAAAAGTGGGCTTACTTACCAGAATGGAACCAGGTGGTTGAAGCGGATGGTTTGAAAAGGATTGGTGATGTCAGCTAAAAGGATCATGATTCAGAAGTGAAATAAGTTGTTACGTTTTTATGAAAGATTACCAAGACAAGCTGTTTTTCTTTAGAAGAATGTACACTGATGAATCATACGCAATGAGACCTGGTGTGTATATTAGGAAAGTAAATAAGATCAGTGGGTTACACTTTATTTTGATAGTGCACTTTAGACATTCTACTAACTATAAATAACTTTGTATCTAAGTGTTCACTAATTCTCATTTATTTGCCACTACATATCTACTAACTCTCAGAGTATATGTTAGGCTGGGTTGAGGGTTAGTAAAATAAGTTGACGTGTACTTGTAAAGTTTCTGATAGTCAGTATGTAGCATCAAAATAAAGTGTCAGAGGTTATTAAGTTATTACTCTAATGAATGCTAGTTGATATGTAGTAGCAAAGTTACTTACTGTTAGTAAAATGTCTAAAGTGGACTGTAAAAATAAAGTGTTACTGGTCAATTTCATTTTGCCTTTCAATATTGTTTGTATATAACCAGCCTTTTAAAAACAATTAAAACGGGGAATAAACTTTATTTGGGATTTACAACCCCAGATGGTTTCAGTCCAGGGACTTTTACCTCAAGATTGTTAAGTTGTTTAATGTGGGTATTAAGTATGATGGGAGGTAGGATATGTGCTTTATAAGTACTATTAAAAAGCCAACATGTTAATAATATACAAAAGCGTTGCCCAGTATTGTTTAAAGTTTGGAGTTTGTGAACTGTATATTTAAATATGTATGTATATGCTTATTTAATTATTTTCTGACATTTAAATAATACTTTATTTTGCCTTTGCAGTGACTGAAATGCAGTGATATCAAGTCAGTGAGTGTGGAGCTTGAGGTTATGTGTGGAATTAAATGGGGTTAATTGCTTGTCATTTGTGTGACATTTACCAATATAAAGTGTAGAACAATTTGAGTATACTGTGTTTTACTCAAGCTGCAATAAAAACATAATGTTTAAAGTTGTAGTATAGGCACAATCTCTGCCCTTGTAGGGTAATGTGAGCTGTGTGTAATGTAAGTGATTAAATCAAGCTTCTCTCTTAGTGGTCGATCAATCCTCTCTAGTTTGCCCAGCCTTGAATCTGATGCTAATGGCTATTTTTGTCAGATAATGTCTACCACTGTTTTTTTATAGTTCAGGGCTGATGGTTTGTGTCCATCTATTGATGCGCTCACTCTCAGCACTCTTACATTTTGCAGAAACAGGTACTTCATGGCAGAAAAAAAGAGCGGTATCGGTACAGTATATAAAATGGTCTGATGGATTTTTATGGAGGATACTATGTCTCATGCTCATTGGAAAAATTCCTTGCAGTTTCCAGGTGAAATAAATTCTAGTGAGATACCAACAGCATCCATTCATTTTTGTACACATTATGATTAATACTGATACAACAATGTATTTCCTTACACAGTGCTATGTTTACTGTAGCGCATGATTCGTAGATTACATTTTCATGTTTGCATCTCAAAACTAGCTCCATACGTATGGCTTTCTTGGTGGAGTACGCATGCTTTGTAGCTCACCTGGTACAGCACTTTATGGTAGCTTGAGTAAATGTGTATTTAAATTATCAGAAAGATGGAGTGGTAAGCTTAATATTTTATTTTATGATTTAACATTTATAAATAGACTGAAGCAAAAGAGTAAAATGCCTTCAATTTTCTTTATAATTTCTTCTTAAAATCTTTTAGATTGAATTTAGATTTTAGATTTGTGTCATGTTTTTTTTTTTTCCATGTAAGCTATAGCTTATAGATATTTAAATCAAAGAATGATTTTTCTATCAGTTACTAAGTCTAAATATGTTTGGTATATTTTGCTTTAATTTTATTAAAAGTAGCCCAACAGTGACATTCCGATGTGAGTCAGATAATATTGTGCATCCCTTACCTAAGGAAAACTGTTTTCAATCCAATCCTCTACTTGCTTCTGTTGATAGTACTCAACAGCAATTTATCGGCATTGTTTTAGCTAAGCTAAGCTTTTGAAAACTTATAGTGCACGCTCTATATATCCCGGACACCAATATTTTAACAATTCATAAAATATGTCCAATAGAGATTTTAGCATGACTGTATGATTATGAGTTTTCATTAGTTTTACAGCACACCATTAGTGTATATTAGCATAGTTTATTAACTTGTACATTTTATAAAATGCTTGAATCTGGAAACGGTGATGCATGCAAAATGAACAGACTGCTTCAATCTCATGTGAGCGAGTTTGCTGGAGCGGAGAAGTTATTGTCCTGTACACACATCAAGGGAGAGTCATAATAGACAAGTCATTTTAAACAACGATTATGAGGGCACACATAAATTATTTCAGCCTGACCTCCAAGAAAAAACGACACTATAGGTTGTTTGTGCAAGTACCTAATACGACCCATATTTACGTTTTTATGTTAAGTGCCCACCAGCGGGTATCTTATATCCTAATGTATTCCTATAATTGAATTGTTTATTTAATTCTAACATAAAGGTTCTTCTTACTAACCAAAATAAATGATATGTTATTTATTGGTATCGACAATATAGAAAATTATTGGCATATAAACTTTCTGCAAAAATCCAATATTGCGCATTCCTACCTTACACCACAACTTAGGCACATTGTTTTAATCATGAACTTGAGCTGTTATTAAAGTACTTCTCATTCAAAATAAAAAAAAGAAAAACTAAGTAAAAATATTTCAAACATTTGTTGTTTAGTTACTGTATCATTTCAAAATAAACACTTGTTGAACGCATTCATAGCTTTCATTTCTTTCCACATTCTGTTTTTTGTTTTTTTAATAGCTACTATAATTAGAAGAGAACACTGACTGAACACAGCACACAAATAATGTAATAATTTGCATCAGTTCACCTGTTCATGTAGACTTGGAATTATGTCAGCAGAGATTCTCCATGGTATCGCACACGCCTTTGTTTTGAATCCAGAATACAATCCCATCAGATGCTGCAGCTGATGTGAGAGCTCAGAGAATTCTGGTCATAGTCACACGGTCAGGGATTAAAGTATGTGTACAGCTTAAGGTTAAGGTGGGCCACACATGGGAGCGAAGAAAAAGCAGCATGTGTGAATTTGTGAGAACTCCAAGGGCACTAAGGCAGGTAATCCCTCTGTGGTTTTTCCACTGCTTCTCAGAACCATGAAAAATCTTTCAATCTTTCAGGGAGTCATTGGGAGTTTTCATGTTCTCCCGGTTGGAGGCGGGGTGGTGCAGCCTGGCAATCACAACATAGCCCACTTACACCAGGTGCTCAGGGGGATATTGTGCACATCTGCTGTTCAGCATAGCTTGCCTTTGCCCTAAGCGTCCTTCACCGCTTGCTCTCATGGTGGCTCATGCAAAATGCGGAGGTTGTTCGCTTTGGAAGATGCATCTTGGAGTTTTGAAGAGGTGGAGGTACCTACTCTAGTACCTACTCTAGTGCGATTACAACAAGGTCAGACCCATCTTCATGGGTTGTGGAGGTCACCAAAATGCATAAACTGGTGGCTTTCTAGAGGGCTCTGTAGTCATCTGTTCCTCAGCATCCTCAGCCTACTAGACAAGGTTATTTTGTCAGTCATTGCGTAGGATGATAAAAAGCCTGTCTTCACTTAAAGCGAAACACGGGCTCTGCCAGCAATTCTTGCCCCCATTATTATGAGAGATTCCTCAGAGATAGAATGAAATCTTTCGTTATTGACCTTTTCAGTTTTAGAATGTTCTATGGCGTTCACCGTGTTGTGATGTTTTCTTGAAGGCGCTTCAGATGCTCTCCAGCTAAGCTAAGGTGTTGGAGGTCAGGATGGAAAGCCACATTATCTTCTCCAAGGCTTTAATTTATGTGTCTTTGTCCTTAGCAATATATAAACCTCATTTACAGAAAGTTTTCTTGGAGAGCTACAGTAGATCAAAGCTAGATGACAGATAATGTCTGCTTATTTCTTGTGCTTGTTATCGTAATTTCAGATCAAAGTGACGCAGGGTCAATAGCACATATGAACGTCATTTATAAAGAAAAAAAAAATCTAAAATACACATGGCAAGTTCTTAGAAATATATTTATATGTTTTTAAAAATTGGTTAAACCTTTTTCAATTTAAATAATTTAATTAATAAAAAATGTCATGTTTTAACCATGTAAAAACTAGTAGTATATTTCAATATTTAACATTTAATCTCTCTCTCTCTCTCTCTCATATATATATATATATATATATATATATATACACACACACATAATACACGTCGATGTACTGTAGATTGCAATATTTTTAAGGGCGAGTGTCATTGCAGATGCCCAAAACCACCATAATATATAAGATAGCGCCTATTTGAACATTAGCTTTGACGTTTTTGAAGATGTGAGCTCCAGGGCATCAGCGGTTGTTGTTCTGGAATTTGCCGCTGGCTCTGATGTCTCTGTAGTGGTTAAACATGATATATAATTTGTTTTGGGTAAATCTATAATGGACAATCTTTGGTCCCATGAATTTATTATTTTCTCCAGAACAAACTCTATTGGCTAAGGCAAAAGTTTAATAACATTATATTTTTATTCATTAAGTTTTAACATTTTTTACTTTTAATTGATTATTTTTGTTTAATAAGTAATATTTTGTATAAGTTGAGCAAGTTTTTCTTAAGGCATGTTTTAATTGAGGACATGACAGTAATGAGCTCGAATATGTAAATATGCACCTAAATTTTAAGGTGAGACAAGAGAATGAGTGCCACGTCATTGACTGACCACAGACCACAGATTGCTTGTGTTTCTTGTACTGAATCCAGACCAGTTAATGCCTGTAACAGCACCAATATTTCACACAACGCATGCTATATTAAATAGTGAGATTCCCTCCATAATGACCCTGGCAATAATCACACCATTCCAGTCTAAGTCCAGCTGAGAATGAAATTGCTTGCACCTCCAAATTACTCATCACTGAAATGTAAAGTCTTCTCGCCTTATGAAGGCACAAGGTCGGACATCACGATAAATCAACTAAAACCTCAAAGGCTTTACAACAAACTCAAACTGCAAAAGGGTTGTTTGCTTAAAGCCCTGTATATTTGTCAAGGTTAGCAATGTCTAAACAGATCATTCTTTTATACAACCTACAAATAACACAACCGGTAATCCTTCTTAATAAGTTGTAGCGAATCAGCTCATTAAGGGAAATGTATATAAATAATTACAATTAATTATGATTAATTGCAATTATTTATATCAGCTGCCAGTAGTAACTGTAGCAGAATTACATTGCCATCAACTAATCTGTTCATTCTGCAAAAATTCAGTATAGTGTTCATATAAACTCTAAGAAAGGATATTTTCATTGCCGCAGAAAATACCTTCTTACAGAATCAATGCATGTAGCAAGGGTCAAAATGGTAAAGGGACATCGATTTGCAAGGCAGAACCAGAACTTCATGTAATTTTTGCACACAAATTTTATAAACTAAACCCTAACTCGCATAGCGCACAAGCATAAATACACTCATACATGGGGAAAATGCAAGGCTTGATAGTACACCATCACAAAAAGCAGAGAATGAAACTATGGAAAAAGTCAGTTATCCACCTGTAAACCCTCAGTTCTGTTTATAACAGGGACTATAACTAATACTAGACCTCTGTTTCGTTTAGTTAAATGTACAATACTTGCATTGACTTGTTGGTGAGGGTCCAGATGCAGTTTCGGATGAAAGTCTTAATGGTTTGAAGGTTTGATGAATTCCTAAGATGTCCTGACTCTGATGACTGGGAGTTTCTGTCTAGATAGAAGGTGCAAAAGAACTGAGAGAGGGATCTGCAGAGATCTGAGGATCTTTAGTTGAATGGAAAGTCAAGGCCTGGCACAAAAACTTAAGGGTTGCCTGCTCTGAGACTTGGTCACCAGGAGACAAGTGGGTGATGAGAGCCAAGGGTCCAGATAAAAAGCAAGGCAGGTCATTGAAGCGAGGCCTTTTGAGCTCTGTGGAGGTCACACCTCCTGAATGTCTCAAAGCCAATAGTGTCTTGAACTGGGGTAGATTTATGACTGCTTAGTTTGCCTCTAAGCATGGTTTTAAAACACTAATATGTTGCATAGATATCAACATATAGTATGCACTCTCAATTAGATCATGTGAAAACTAATCAATCAACACCAAATACAGCATAATTAAGGTGATTTTAACTAGTGATTTATCATAGTCATGCATAAAACAGTATGCAATACCAAAGACAGGATACAAGAACAATAACAATATACACAATGACCTGAAGCATGTGTGTGTTCATTCAAAGAAAGTTTTCCTGTGAAGGCAAGAGGAAAGTCCATTGTTGAGGACATTGCTGTATCCACATACCTTTAATAAACTAGTATTATCAGATGGGTTGCCATGGAACCAGAAGCCTGTTCTGCCTTTCTTTTTAAGTAAAGGGTCCCCAGACCCTTATAGTTGCACTTTCATTGGCCCTGTGGTTGAGTGAAAACTGCATTAAAGATGAAAGTATAACAAATAGATCTACGTCTGATTAGTTCAGATACTAGTCTTTTGGCACATTAGCAGTTACATCGGATCTCTTCCACCTGTGCATTTACAAACTGAAGAAATGAACAAAAACAGCTTTTGCATAGCCACCCAGTTTTACTCAAAGGAATGTGTAAATATTAATTTAAAATCTGAAAACTGTGGGAGGCCAGTAATAAACTGAACTTTAACATCTAAAAGTGATGCTACAGACATCTAATTATAGATATTCATAAGAGAGGACTGTTAAAATTGGTTTAACAATAGCACAAATTGCAGTATATAACAAGCTGTAGGATCCTTTATTTGTTGTTAACTTCAGAGAATTAGTTTCTGTCTTATTCCTTCCTAGTATTTTATGGCTTGCGTCATGCAGTTCAGATATTCAGACTGGATTTTCTACAGTTACTTATCTTTATTTCTCTCTCTATCTCTCTCTCTATCCTTTATTTTAAGAGCACCCTGAAGGTTAGGTATTATCGAGCTGAGGCTAAGGGCATGTGAAAATCAATACAATTAATTGCTGAAGTTTATCATGCCCTTTTATTATTATTTTTTTTTAATTAAAATTATGGTCATAATTTATAAAGAATTTTGAGTTTGAGGTCATGTCAATGTGGAACAGAAAAAAAAACACTTTTAGGCTATTCTTTAGAATAGATGGTCCTCAACAAACAAATCTGATATGACTTCGCATGGCTTTATTACTCATCATTAGCAGACTTTTTTTGTCATCCAAAGTGACTTACATTACACTAATTGCATGGACACCGCCTCTGGAGCATCCCGGGGTTAAGTGCACTTTTCAACACCACAATGCTCACAATGGTGATAGGAGATCTCATTAAGTCTCAGGTTCATGGGCAGTGCTTCCTCTAAGCTGCACGCATGTGCGGGTGTGTACTTCTGATGTCTCTCCCACACAGACCCAAAGACAATCCATGCAAAAACAGACTCGGAAATGTGTGGAAAGAAGCTTTCTTGAGTTTGAAACTTGTTTATAAATTATAACTAAATTAATAAGCTACGTTTCAGAGCCTGAATCGATCCACATGTCTACTGATTCGGCATGGAATGGAAACTGTACGAGGTCTTTTGCACGGAAATATTCAGCACATATAAATTTTTCAAATAAGGGCCACTTTCTGGAAGAGTATGGATATTTTCTGCTGTTACTGGCAGCAAATGACAAACATGCAAGGTCACATTGGCTATATAGTACTGTTTTTTTGGCTTTTTTTATTGTAATTGTGTCTGTATTCCTTTTTATATTGTTTTATTTGACATGTCTCACTATATGGTCCCACTTTATTTATTAAAAAAATACCGTAAAAACAGTAATATAAAGTAAAATATTAGTAAAATGTTTTGTATTTTATTTAATCTAAAATGTAACATATTCCTGTGATGAAAAGCATTTTTTTTTATTATTAACAGCATTGAAAACAATTGAGCATTAAATAAGAGTTAAAAAGCACGGGATTTAATTTGAAATAGATTTTTTTTGGAACATTATAAATGTCTTTATGGTAATTTTTGACAAATGTAATGCATATTATTTATTTGTTTGATTTATTTGATTTCCATGTCTTTAATTGTAATTGTTACTACAAAAACTTTTACATGTTATTGGTATCTGAGGCATTGACATTATTAGCCATTATTGGTATCTGTGGCATTAACATTATATAGGCCACCGTCATCAGATATAAAGCATACTATATTATTTATTGATTGTTTTCATTCTCTTGGCTTTCATTCCCTTAGTGAACCTGCAGATAATTCATTTAAACAACATGCATTTGATTTTGTTTTTGTTCAAAATGGAAAGAAAAATATTTCTATAAACAAGGCCCGGCCGGGAATGTGCAATTTAATGTGAGATTATAATTGAGGTAGCCAATCAATGGTCTGAAGTAATTAGAAATCACAATATCCTCAATTTGATTAGAGGCACTTACTGGCGTTTTTCAGCAGCGTGTGCAGTGAGAGCAATGGAGAGAAAGGGGGTGAGGGAGAAAGAGAGAGGCAGAGTGCTTGGCTAAATAGAGTGCTTTCAGAGCAATGGGGTCTGCTCGAGAGGCTTGCCAGCGGAATTTAATGTCTGTAAAAATTTCTTTTGATATCGCTCTCCAATACAACATTCTACTTTCATTTCTTCAAAGGAGAGCATAACTGGGACATCTTGGCATTAAATGCAGAGATTTCTGCTGAGCAAGAGTGCAAAATCACAGGCTTTGTAAAGATCCGAGTGCACAGTAACCAAAACAGGACGACAGCTTCATCAGAATTTAACAGACACACTGTCATCTTTTTTTGCTTGCGTGTACAAAGTATTGTGAATAAAAGTTAGCCTGACTAATTATTGCAAAAAGTTTTCTTTTTTTCCCAAGCTGTATTTTAAAACTTTCATTTAAGTCTGAAACATTAATTTGCCTTATTTTAATATCATCTAAATGTTTTTGTTTGTCTAGCACTCTAGGCTTTATGTTTTCTTTTCTTGTGCTTGAGTTCTCTTATGTCTCCTAGGCACTAAAATGTGTAACACTGACATATTGAAAGCATCTAAAACAAGCTTTTTACATAAATCACTTTTTATTCTTGGCCTTTATATGTGTCACGACTCTGAACTCTGTTTATGTTTTTCGTCCCATGCCATGTGCTCCCTGTGCCCTGCCTTCCCTCTGTGTTAATTGTATCATTGTCATCAGCTGTGTGTCGTTGATTTAGTCAATTACCCCATGTATTTAAGTGCTGTGTTTTGAGTTCTGTTTGGTCCGAGCGTCAAGGTCCCTACCCGATGTCTGTACCTGTGTCTACCTGCCTGCCTGTTCTACCTGCCTGCCTTTTTGTATCTTTATTTAACCATTTCAAGATTAAATCCATTTACGTTTACTTTACGTCTAAATGAGCTTCACCCTCGAAAGCGCAACCGTGACAATATGTCTTTATATGTCTATATTCTTTTTTTATAAATATGTCTAGGTTTGATGGTAGGGTTAAGGAATCTATAATGTATCTGCACAATGGTAAAAATTGAGCTCATATGTCTTTATTTTGAGGAAAAATCTATGAATATTTTGCATTCTTTAGTCGAATAGTTTAGTTACATATTAAACAGTCTTTATCTTGAGATGTAGGCGAGTCAAGGTGAAGGAAGGAAATGGAAAGTATCTAATCACAGCAATTTTACTTTATTAAACAAAATCCAGAAGGCATTCCAACACAGGAGAACAGCTTTTACGATAGCAGCCAACAGAACCTCGAAAATGTGTTTCCTTTGCGTTTTTGAAAAGTTTTGTGGGAGCCAACAGGTCGAAGGTATAAAATCGCAGTTTAATGCAGTTTTGAATCCAACTGAAGAAAAAATGTCTCATTTGGCAAAATAATAATTGAATTCACGTAATCACGTAATATGTAAAATATGTCAGTGGCATTGTTTTCCCCCTAATGCACATTTATAAAATATTTGTCTTTGGAACACAATAAGATATTTTGCATTAATAGGGAGGCTGCGACTTTTCCGTTGACTGCTAAATAAATACCACTGCCTATTCCCTGAATATGAAAATATGAAAGGCACAGTCAGAAAACGTTCATCTGCTATCAGTGGTTCAACCGGTTTCGTACAAAAAGAAAGCTATTTACTTGGCGGTCAATGGGACAGTCACAAGCCTTCCATTTTCATTCAAAATATCTGAAATTGTGTTCCAAAGACATGGAACTACGTAGGCTTAAGTGATTAATGATATAATTAAAATGTTTGGGTGGTGTAACCCTTTAAATGTACTACTGTCCTGAAGACCATAGGTCATTTGTGCAAGCGTCTTATCACAATATAAATTTTCATTTTTAAAGTTAAGCTCATGTAAAAATAATGATCTGTTGCAACTGTTATCATGAAATGACATATGAGTGTCATTTCCAATCAAAATGGAGCTAATTTAAATGCAATGTGTGGACTTTTTACTCCAATCTTACTGTAATTCATACATATTTTACTAGGTGTAATTAATAAAATTGACACCTACCCCATACAGAAATCGTGCAAAATCATGATTTATAGCGCATGTACATTGTGTAATATACAAAAATTTGTGTTATATATGTTAAAATGTTGCGTACTAATACCTCCATATAATAAACAATGAGACAAGACTTTGATGCCAGTTTTGTATAAACCGGCTAATATAATTGCAAACGGGCAAAGGTTAACAATGTAAGCAGTTAATTTTATTGATTAATCTGCATGCCATGTAATTAATGAATTACATATTTGAATCATTTCAACTCTAGTTCAAAGACATTATACTGCTAAAGCTCCACAAAATACTAGCTGATAAACAGATGTTTTGAAGTCACAGCAAAGGCAATCTTATGTAGCTCCAGCTCTCTCTCTCTCTCTCTCTCTCGCTTCAGACTGACATCTGACAAGCTTGTCAAAAGCCGCTGTAATTCTAATACTCAGTGGTGGCTGGCACAGGTGAAAATTGGGAAGCCCAATTGCTGCATTGAGATGAAAAGCTGCCCACCAGCTGCGACCACTGGATCCATGCATGTTCATTGTGACCGACAGTAGTTACATTGTTTACAGGACAGTGGAGCCAAACATGGATGCAACAGATGTAACATGTCTTTTTTTAATTTCCTCAAAGCTTCGATTCTTTTATATACTTGAGCCTTGATCTTAACGTATATATATTTGGCTGATAAGCATCGAGGACGAGGAAGCAATGTAAATGACCCGTTCTAATTTATATTCAGATCACGTATATGTCCAAGACAACATTAATGGCATGTATAAATGCCATGGGCAGCGGATTGTTTCTTTCCACTGGTTGCTAAGTAACCTTGGTGCTGTAAGTGTGTGATTAGGTTCTCCTGAGCATCAAGCGAAAACTCACTGGATGCTCAGAGCATTTCATATTCCAGTGTGAATCCTTTTATTTATTCTGTTGTTATGTATTTAATTGAGAACTAGTTTTGTAAATAGAGTGGGCTCTAGAAACCCTTGAGTCCTACAAAGAAAAATTAAACAAAAATAAACCATCGCTAATCGACCAGCTTGTCAAAAACTTTGCTTGTTTACACTATTTATGTGGTTTTGGTAGCAGTTTAATTGTAGGGCCATCTAATGTGTAAAATAAACAAATAAACAATCAAACGCAAATAAGTCATAATACATAAATACAAATCAATCGTAAAATTATTGTTTTATATTATTTCTTACAATGTGTGCAAATTTGGTACTGGTCTTCATAAAGGGAGCAATGGCTTTTAAGTGTCTATTTTCCTCTAAAGCCTTAAAACAGCTTTCTGTGTGGAAGAGACAGAAATTTAATTCTCATTGTGCATTCATTAGACTTTATTGAAGAAGTAACAATGATTTCTCAGTAGGATATTTTCAATGAATCAGTTGTCCAAATGATTCAAATCAAATCTGACTGGTTTTCTAACTCACTAAATCAATGATCCGGTCGCAGCGGTTAAATGCTTGCTGATTGTTAGTGAACAATGACTTAAATTTCCCTCTTTTCTTAGCGCATTGTATGACTTCAGAAGAATTGCAATAGACTGTTTCTGCTTTCTCAAGACTGTGACAGAAAACAGCAGTTTTAATGGGATGAACTGTGTTTAAACACAGCTTGAGTCTCTAATTATTTGTTAATGAACTTTGTGTCATGTTATCTGGATTTTGCAGCAGCCTGAAAAAAAAAAACCCAAAAAAAAACCCACTAAAGCTGCATTTGAGAGAGAAAAAAAGTCATGCTGTTCTTGGAAACACGGCACTATATGATATAATAAGCCCAGGATTTGTGCAAGCTTGTTTCAGCAAGACTACAAACCCACAGCCCATAGGATCCATTTTGGTATTTAAAGTAAAGGGTCATTTCACCAATATTTATTAGACAGGGTGACAATTCTCAAGAGTACCGAGTTGCATTGTCAATGTCTTTTTTTAAGTTGAGCTTTCTTTAGTACTGAGAAAGTGCTTATATTGACTTTCTAAGAGCTGCATTGTTTAGGGAGCGTGTGCATGAAGGACACAGCAGCCTCTTTGATAGGTTGATCTTAAAGCTCCTTCCTTGATGGTCAGTGTGACCTCTAGATTTAACCACACACGAATCATTGACTATTGCTCTTGCTTTTGAGCAAACAAACCGTAAAAAACACTGCCAAAAGCCAAGAGCCTGGTCAATAATTAGAGGATTAGAATCAAAGTATAAGTAAACAAGTATGAATGTAGTGTTTGTCTGAATGTAATTCATGAGAACAAATGACTGATTTAGACGTGATGATGATGATAGTAACACTAAGCTAACAGTAAAATGTTGGTTGTACAAACACATGTACTGTGTTATAACACCATACTGTATTGTGACATTCTGTGGCAGTGTTGTGTTCCGCATGGTGCGTCACAGCTAACATAGCAAATCTGAAATTCTGAGAAAAAAAAATTCTTAAATTAGTTTTGATAACTGTAATTTGTTTTATTGAATGCATAAGTGCCTTCATTTATTTGTAGATGCATTTCTAATGGGAGATAACCATCTCTCATAGCAAAGAAAAAAAGGGTGCCATTTTATATCGAGTGACCCTAATATCCGTGTACTTACATAATAACTATGCAACTATAGATGTAACTACACACATGTAACAACTCACTGAATAGTATGTGCAATTACAAATGTGTAAAAGGACACTGGTAACAGGTTTTTTTGGTCATGAAAGTACAAATATGTAACAGGATTAACAGCACTTTTTTTTTTTTTTTTCTTAAAGTGTTGCATGTTATATTAGGTAAACAATTAAGTAAAATATTCCTATGGATTTGCCACGTAATTACTCTGATGTTACACAGCAGCAGCCAGTAAGTTAGGCTTTACATACAAATTGCGGTTGGTGCCTAGATGTTATGGTTTGATGTGGTATTGAATGCACAACGAGGAGAGGAACAAAATAGTCTTTTAATAAATCCGCAAGAAGAGTTTCACACAGCAGGGTTGCAACACTTAACCTACCCGTTTCTACCCTCTGAATCTCATTTCCACTCCTAAACCATCTCCACCCCCGGATCAAATTGTTCCAATTACTCTGTCGTTATCAATGGCCCGTTACAAATTTGTACTAACAAATGCCATTCTGAAGGTTGTTACATGTGTGTAGTTACAGAAATATCACAGCTGTAGATATTATGTACCAATATGTACAACTTGGTTACATACTACATGCAGCCGGAACTGGGAATACTCTCCATAACACACAATGTACTCAAGTGGTGGTCGTCCGGCCAAAGAAGAACTGGCCCCCAACTGAGACTGGTTTCTCTCAAGGTTCCTTGCCGCTGTCGCCTCTGGCTTGCTTGTATGGGGACACTTAATTTCTAGCAATTATCATTGATTTCATTTCACAGACGGTCTCTGAATTTAATAAAACTAGCTTAATCTTGTCATTATACATTACTCTACATCACTCTATTCTCCTGTTTGATATTGTTCAGTGCTCTGACACCATCGATTGATTGACCGACATCTGGTTACATTTTAAGTACACTGGTACTAGGGCCACTTAATATAAAGTGGACAACCTACTCTGTCTTGCCTGTTGGTGCGTTGTCAGTTTCCTCTGCAGTGTGATGTATTTTTAACTGTGTGAGAGCATGATGTGTGGCATGAGAGCTTCATGGCTTGTTAGATGTAGCAACAGTGTTGAATGGTGCGGGGCTTTGTGAATGGTCAAATGAACAACTTTGTTCTTAGATGACTTTTTAAGTGTTAGTTAAGGCCAAATTTACTAACAGCTTGCACAAGCGCAAACCCTCTTTTGGCGCTAACGTGAGTAAATTGTGTCATTTACTAAAGACAGTGAAACATTAGCAATAAAAGGCATGGGCAGTTGCATCTGACTTTATTTCATAAGGAATAATTAGATTTATGCGAGGAGATTATTTTTAAATGAAGGTGATGCAGTAGTCATTTAATTGGTGTTTGCACCATTTTTTTAACACCTCAAAAAACATGTCTTTGGACCTCTGTTGTTATCTGGTTATCGTGGACTCTGCTTGTTTTACCCTGACCGTGTGCTAATTTGCACTGCTCTTGGTAAATTGCGTTGGTTGTTACGGATGTGATCTGGCTGCATCCATGTTCTTTAATTTGCACATTAGTAGATCATCGCCAAACTTTCCACTCCCATCGGTGCTGTAATGGGATTGCGGTTTTAGGCTAATTTGCCCTGTTTAGTAAACCTGGCCCTGAGTGTGTACTTATTTACCATGCCACATTTCAAGTTCAGAAGCTCTCACGGTATTTGAAGTATTCTGTATACATAATTATATATTTATTAGTATACAATGATTTTCTCAAGGTTGGATTAAGCTGACCATGACTGCATTACAATTCTATCCTACATGTTAAAAAGAAGACCTAACGTTTAAAGCAGCATAGTGCATCACAGAGAGATTGATAAGAGATGAGATTGTAAAGAGCATCTGAATAATGTCCACTAAATGACGGGAGAGGGCAAACCTGAGAGGCCTGTGCTGTAGAGAGGAGGAATATGGGATGAGAGAAAGGCATTAGCATGGCCTTGATCGCTCTGATTATTCTGATCCATAATGATGTTAAAGCAGCACTGATCCCCTGGGAAGGGTGTAGGCAGGGGCCAAAATTAACACCCGCTAAGCGCAGAATGCAAGTGAAAATTGGCTTTGGCAAGCAAATAAAACAGAGTTACTTTCCAACTTTATTTAGAACTTATTTAGGCACTGGAAAGTGAACAACTGACGTTAAAGACAACAACCTTGCAGGAAAATTTGTCATCAGAAGTTTATCTAGGGTTACTGCTTTTTTCCCTCTCTCCATATGGGAAAACATATTGAATATACCTTGTGTTAATGTGTGGGTGTATGCGTGTGTGTTGGCAATTGTGGTTTATTATTGGCAATTTGTTAAATGATATGGGTATGACAGATATTGCAATCTGAAGGTGGTTCATGAGGACACTGCCAATGTCCTCATAATTTAAAAAGGCTTAAAAAACATACAACATTGTGTTTTTCTAAAAATGCAAGTAGTTTCCTGTAAGTGTTTAGGCATAGGGTTGGTGTAGGACAAAAACACATACAGTTTGTACAGTATGAAAACCATTACACCCATGTAGATGCCTCATAAACCACAAATGCCAACATGTGTGTGTGTATGTGTGTGCATTTTTTGACAAATGAGGACATATTTTGTATCATATTTTGAGGCCAAATTTGTATAATGACATGGGTATGATATCACATGGAGAAAGTGACTTTTCAAGACAGTACCCCATGTCCCCAATTTTTTTCAAAACAATTTACTGATTTAAAAAAGGTGAGGATAAAAAAATATATATATATATTATCTAAGCTAAGATAAAAATACAGTGTAGGCTTTAGAAACACATATACTGTGCTATAACGCCATATTGTATTGTGACATTCTGCAACAGTAGCGTTCTATTTTACATCCCACTGTGCATGACACCTGACATAGCAATTCTCATACTGATGTCAGGGAAAAAAAATCTGATCTTAATTTAGGTTTATTTTGATAACTGTGATTTGTTTCATTGAATGCATCAGTGCTTGCATTCATTTGTAAATAAATCTCTATGGAGAGATATCCACCTCTCATAGCAGCACTGTCCAGGTGTGGAGAACGAGATAGTAATTGGACAAAATTGAATTTAAATTATGTGAAATTGAAGTAAACAGGGGGTGTAAACCCAGTGTGAATTAATTCAGCCCTATCTGGTGGATTTCATCGTCAATTTTGTTCACTACAGGGACACAATTATTCTCTTAAGAGCCTGCAGATTTGACTGTGCTTACCTCTAATTCAACATAAAGCCTGCCTTTCCCAGCCACCAGTTTACTCTTGTTCTGTTGTAATCAAAGAGGGCTGCGTGTGTAGGTTTACGCCATTTCAGAGCATTGCAGCATCTGTAAAGAGACATGTTTTGTAGACATTGACTCGATGTCAGATGTCGATGCTTTGATGAATTAATTGTGGCAAAGCTAAATCAACGAGAGCTTCCTGTTGGATTTTTCCTGAGAAGGTGAATATTTTTGGTCTGTTTTTACCATCTGGTTACTTTCTGAGAACAGCTGGATGTCAGGAATAAATGCTAGCATCTTGCTTGTCCTGCGAAATATTGGCAAATGCTCGGGGATCTTCTCTACCGGGCCAATTAAGTCTTGCGTATTAGCCACACACAGGTAGCTTGTGTGACAAGTTATTGACTTGTTTACATCTTGCTGTTCCTTTTCCAATTATATTTTGCTCCTTCAATTGCTAACAATTGTGAGACTGGTCAATTACCAATATCACAAGACTGTACATGTGGAGCTGGAAAAGCAGGGCACCACGCACTGTACATTTCACATGTAATGAGACATGCTCTCCTCCCTGTCTGTTCGTTTTACCACCTTTGCTTTTGTTTAAAGATGTCTCCTGCCAGCATCCTAGCAATAAAACAACAATCCAATTCAGAGAAAAATGTCAATACATCTGTCTGACATATCAGTAAGTGATGCCAGTGACGTCAGTAGATTTAATATACCAGATGGATAAGTTCTATTTAAATCTGAAATGTTCGCTATGTCAACCAGGAAACCCTAAAATTCACAAGTTTCCCAAAAAAAGAGTTTTAATTTATTCAAACTTTTATTTATTAAATTTTCTGTTAATCGAATAATCTCTTTTTACAAAAAAAATGGATTATAAACAAATATTATATTAATGTGAGGGTTCTCGACATTAATACAAATATTACATGTTTATTTAGAAGCAAACTAGAAGGCAACACTTTATGTTAAGGTGTCCTCGTTATGCATGTTACATGTAGTTATTATTATAATAACAATCAATTATACATAATTACCAGCAAGTAGCCCTAAGCCAAACTATAATACTAACCATAACCGTAGGTAAATACTATTACTCTGCCTTTTAATGTACAGTATAATTACATCGCAACAAGGACACCTTAAATGTGCTGTGTGAAGGTTTTTCACTCTTTTAAAACCAAAAAATAACATAACGTGTTTGGAGATATTTAGGAAAGGCAGATTCCAGGCTGAAATTGCAGTACTCATTCAACCGCTGGCTGACAATATTACATACTGCACCTTTAATCTGTATGATCCTGCCACTTCCAGTATTCCAGTATATTACAGGGAAAACACACTGTATTGCTGTCAGGGAATTATGTTATGTTTACATAAAGACAGTAATTCTACACTGAAATGTGCATTCTAGGGTACAATGCCTTTGTTTTTGCCCATTTAATTTTTACTCAATTTATGTAACTAAATGTAATTAAAATGTGACTCTAAAATACACTGAAAAAATTATACACTTTTGTTTTTGCACCCATATTTTAATGAGCTTAATTCAAAGGTTTAAGTTGATCAGGTTGTTGATTATGGCCTATGGAATGTTGGTCCACTCCTCTTCAATGGCCGTGGGAAGTTGCTGGATATTGGCAGTAACTTGAAAAAAAAAACTTTTGTACGCAACAATCCAGAGCATTACAAACATGCTCAATATAGTTGTGGATAAATGGCACAACAGCGGGCCTCAGGATTTCCTCATGGTATCTCTATGCATTCAAACTCTATGCAGGTGGCTAATCTCATACGATCTTGAAAGTGAAGAAGCTGGATGTGGAGGTCCTGGGCTGGTGTGGTTACACGTGGTCTGCGGTCTGCGTGGTCTTGGATGTGCAGCCAAAATCTCTGAAACGCCTTTGGAGACAGCTTATAGTAGAGAAATTTCATTCAATTCTCGGACAACAGCTCTGGTGGACATTCCTGCAGTCAGCATGCCAATTGCACGCTGCCTCAAAACTTGCAACATCTGTGGCATTGTGCTGTGTGATTAAACTGCACATTTTAGAGTGACCTTTTATTGTGGCCTGCCTGAGGCACACCTGTGCAATAATCATGATGTCTAATCAGCATCTTGATATGCCACACCTGTGAGGTGGATGGATTATCTCGGCAAAGGAGAAGCGCTTATTAACACAGATTTAGACAGATTTGAGTACAATATTTGAGAGAATTACGCATTTTGTGTACATAGAAAAAGTTTTAGATCTTTGAGATCAGCTCATGAAAAATGGGGGCAAAAACAAAATTGTTGCGTTTATAGTTTTGCCGTTTATAGCTGTACATTTAATCAAAGAAATACAGTTGATCATAAAAGACAGTAACACTTTAATTTAGGGACCAATCCTCACTATTAACTAATGCAAATTTTCATGCCTATTATTAACATTTTGGCTGTGCTTAAAAAGCACATATTCGATGACTATATCTCTACCTTACTATCTAATAACAAGCAGCAAATTTAGGAGTTCACTGCGAAAAAAAATCTTTGTTAATGGTTCGTTAAAAGCAAGAATTGGACTTTAAATTAAAGTGACCTGTGTAAAACAATGCTATAATTATGTCATTTTATGTCACTTATCCTGCTGTTTTGGTTTATAGGAGGTGTTTTTGATGACAACCAAACAACTGCAAAGCTAACATTACCATTTTCTTTCCTCATACATAATCTTCAAGCACCGATATCTTAGATTTCTGACTGCAGACGGGTTTCATGAAGGAATATCCCAAAGCAGCAGTTGAAACGAAAGTTCAGGATGTTAATTTGCGTCTCACTCAGAAGTCACGTGTCCTCCCTGTTATCAAGTCCCACTCCATCAAGGGGCTTCACTTCCAGTTAAACCGGGTTTAAACGTATAATCAAAATGTTTGTATGAAGTTCATATGCTAGTATTAATCTAACAGACCACTGCTAGTTGAGTGTCTGCACCCCTAATCCTACCCCACAGGCTGCAATCTCCCCAAACTAATTATGCCATGTCTCCATACTGCGGCTGCTCCTTTTTCAAACACGCCGCACTGTGCTGATACAGACACACTTCTGTTCACCAGAGCCTCTTGCTTTCCTCCTCACTCTCTTTTTCCTTCCTCTCTATTTCTCTGAATTATGCATGCTGTTTCTATCACTCATACTCTTCCAAAGACTTTTCTGCTGGCAATTAGTGATATTGAGGAACTGCAGAGAGAGAATACGTCCCTTCTGAACAACAGATTTACTTTTGATTTGGGAAAGAAATCGCAAATGTGTTTGTAGGTTTAAGGGTTTGTTTTGTGTCGTGATTAAAAGCAGTCTCAGATCGGGTTAAGCTGCCTTTGAATGATTGTGCTTTTCGAATTCGTTTTTGTTGTTGTTGTAAAATTCTCAATGTTTATGAAATGTCGTTTGAAAGCAAAACACACATAATGGAGCCCAGGCTTTATAGAATCATCATCCCAGTGGTGATATGGACACCAAGTGACAACTAGCTGTCAAACTGACATTGCCTGCAAGAAAAAGGTATATCTCAGTCAAACTGACAACTTTACAGCAGACATAATCAGCAGATGCTGTTGCTAAATGGGTTCAAATGTTTGTCTTGAATAGAAATAGGTGTGTTATTATTATTATTTTAGGCAAACGCGTAGGTCCACCATTTTCATGGTCGGTTGAGTATTCCAAACATTCACCCAACCATATTTCATCAGATAAAAAACACTTTTCACCCAACAATATGCATGCGATATTTGGATTTTTATTGATTTTTCAAGAATGTCTTCATGCTTTCCTGAGGAAAAAATGATGCAAATCTGCATCAAGGATTCTCAACTAGTGAGCTGCATCCCAAAAATGAAAAGCAGGTATGTATTTATGGGGACAACCGCAGGGAAAAACAAACAAACAAACAAACAAGCAAACACAAAAGTAAATGCACATAACAAAGCACAACTATTTGGGTGCAAATTAATGAGTCACTTGTTAGAAACTAGTCAACAACTAGTCTGCTTGATGTGCCCTCATCCTAAATCCACAAACAGTACTATGCAAAGTAAAAGAAACTGGTATTTTCAGTGTGAAAAAACCTGAGGCATGTTGACCACAATGTGTGAAATTCATTACTGGCTGCTGAGAGTTTGAAATCATTAAAATTCAATTGACCTTCACAAACCAAAATTCTAGTTTTGTAAAACTTGTGTAAAAAGTGTTTGAGTTTATGGTATAAGATTAATGCATTTCGGTATTTGATTATTAAAACCACTGCTGCACCAGACACGAGAGCAGATTTCAGGAGTGAATTAAATGATTTGGACCATCTTTTCATAGGCACAGTCAAATTTGTAGTAATTGAATCTTCCACCTGAGGGCAGTGCTAAATAATTTAAGAGTATTAAATTATAGTACCATCAATTAACAAAATTAATCATCATATCACTTTCTTCCTTACAGCATGAGGGTAATACTAGGATACATGTGCTGTATCTGTAAAGGTAGAATTTGTTGCACTCAGACGATGCAGTATTATTATTTTAATTCTTGTGCATTTTTCAGTCATTGATGGTCTCTTGGATACTGCACAACATTTCTCAAGGCTATCTTGAGGAATACATAAAATAGTGGAGGAAGACATAAAATAGAGATTATTTTTAAAAAATCAATTATCTGGCCCCTGTCAGCAGGATTTTGACAGTGTAGCCCTGGGCAAATCTCCTTTCTATTGCTTATAGCTTTGTTATGTATAAAAGAAGAGGTTGTGCATATTGTACTTGTGTTGAAAATGTGTGTGTAAAAAGAGATCGACGGAAGCTCAGAAGACAGATGTAAAGCAAGGTGCGTGCCCCAGGATTACAGAACCGATATGAATTCATTAAAAATGCACAGAGTGCTAATGGTAAGGCAGATGGAGAAAAGTGTGTAAAAATGGAGATTCTGTCATCATTTGCTCGCTCTCATGTCGATCCAGGAGAAACTCAGAAGACTATTGGTCACTCTTTTTTCATGCACTTACAATGGAGACCGAGGCTTAAAATAGGTTGCTAAATCATCATAAAAGTGTTCCATATGACTCATTCTTTATAAGTCTTCTGAATCATTTGAAAGCTTTGTGTGAGAAACGCAGTGAAATGAAAGGTTGAATCTGAAATCCAGTAGGCGGAAACAGTATATGAACAGCTTAGTATTGTTAGAATTCAGAGTATTCATAAAACAGATTAATTAATTACTATTTCTGGTAGGATTATAAAGTGCGCATCCGATGAACTGGTTGCTGTCCCATCAGGCCACAGGAGAGGATTTTTCAATAAGCGACAAAACTGACATTCGTGGGTCACATGACAATGACAATATAACAAATGTACAAAGATAGAGTATGTAAGGAGAATGGCATCTATACCGGTGTTACTATGTACATTCATTAGAGCAAGGTTATTAATGTTTTTCTTTTTTTGTCTTTTTAAGACCATGAAAAAAATGGTGCTTAAAATAAATCTTTATCCTCTGCAGGGTCATGAGCCTTAAAAAACAAACAAACAAAAAAAAACGATTTAATTTCAGTTAGCTGCCAAGGCATACGCAGAAATATAAAAAAAAAACTGTTAGAGCAGTGATACAGTAATAAAGTATAAATGTATTACAGTCATAGTTGCATCAGATTCATCAATGAATCTTTCTTTTGAGTCTATTCTTTTTAATGATTCAATTGGTCCAGTTCACATGACTTGTCTGTATGATTCATTTAAGAATTTGACTAATTGGTGAACAGTAATTATTTCTTCTAATTACTGTATGAATTATTTCTTCTTTTGTGAATTTCGTGGAAGGAAGTAAATCATTCAGGTTTGGAACAAGTAACTGGATTTGGATTTTTGGTTGAACTTTTCTTTAATGTGACACTTTCGCTAACTGACATGTAACATTATCATTCGTATTTTTCCGTAGGTTAGTCATTTCCATAAGGGTGGAATGAGATGAAATGGGTATTTTGCACTGCAGTTCACATTAAATGCGGTATTGATCTACACCCAGTACGCATGAATATAAGTATGAGGGAGAGAGTTGGAAACTCACAAATGATCCATAATTAACTCCTCTCTGCCTGTCCTCCTCCTCTCTGCAAATGATTTGCACTTGATTTCCTGCTGTGGCTGTAAAAGTCTGAAGTTTTGGACCGTGTTTGTGAATACACACGGAAACACACAGTGAAACTGAGATCAAGACGCTCAGAAGATGGCCTGCTTAAAGTGCATATTGTGTTCGTTTGGGAACTGATTTTTTACAGATCTGTATCAGCTCTTTCCCTACTGAATCACTTGAGATATCAGATTGTGAATTTCGACACGCTATTATGTGCAGGGTGTCAACACGAGCTGTTTATTTGTTAGTATAATTTTTCAGTCGCATCAGGATTTTATTAAAGAACGTGCAGCACAAAACCCATCGGGAGGTCCCACCATCACACAATGCCACATGGTAAATAAAGATCTGAAGCTGCGATATCAAAGCCTTCCCTCGCCGCAGTCTGCATTACCATGGGACATCTACATAAATCTGTGCAGCGCTTACTGTGAGGAAACAAGAGAGTCTCATTACATTTTTTTATATAGATAGATATATATATTTTGCTAGTTCTTTCCTCTGTAGGTGATCCCATTTGCCACAATGATCTCAGGACTGCGTGTAATGCAAACAGGGTTCGCAATTTCTCCGTCTGTTGAGTTCCTCTTGTGCGCTCATTTACGTTGGGTTTTCATATGCTCTCATAATGTAACAGCTGGCCCAAAGGTTTTCATTTTTTATTGATGTGCTTTAATAACATATTCCCTACTGCATGCAGTAGCATAATTTGTTCCTTTGGTTTGAAGGCATCTATCAGTTCTCTTTGTCCCATATGTGCAATGCTTTCCCTCTTGAGAATGCTAAACCTGTTACTGTTGACTTTAATTCCAGCACCTCGGGCTGTGCAGTTCACTCTTGAACTCTCAAAATGATCATCTTTAGATACAGTGTGAAGAGTGTTGCTGAACGGGTTTGCTGATTCAAATTAAAGGAAAAAAGTCAATATTTTGCTTTTGTCTTTGAGGTAAAAGTTGCCTTTTAGAGGTAAATGCCAGTAAAGCTCTCAGAGCAGAGCTTCATGCTGAAAACAAAAACATGCTGGGAAACGTATGAAATATGCATTTTTACTTTACACCAGGGGTCGTGAAACTTGATCCTGGAGGGCTGGTGTCCTGCAGAGTTTAGCTCCAACTTGCCTTAACACGCCTGCCTGGAAGTTTCAAGTATATCTAGTTAGACATTTATTTGTTTTATATATATATCAGGATTTGTATCAGGTTCTGTATCAGGACTTGGACAACAGAACCTCAGATGAACTATATCACATGACATATCACGGCGCGTCATTATTTATAAAAGCTATGGGTGACAAAGTTAGGACACGCTATAATTCAATTGCCTGTAGAGCCACTTTTAGCAGCAATAACTTGAAGTAATTGTTTTCTGAATGATTTTATCAGTCTCTCACATTGTTCTGGAAGAATATTGGCCCACTCTTCTTTATAAAATTGCTCCAGTTTATTGAGGTTTTTGAGCATTTGTTTATGCACAGCTCACCACAGCATTTCAGTCAGACTATGATTGGGGTACCGAAAACCAGATTCTCTTCTTTTCAGCCATTCTGTTGTAGATTTGCTGGTGTGCATGAGATAATTGTCCTGTTGCATGACCCGATCTTGGCCAAGCTGTCGGAAGGATGGCTTCACATTTGACTCTAGAATACAGAGGAGTTTAGGGTAGACTCTGTTTATTGAGGTGCCCATGCCATGTGGCCCCAAATCATCAGCCTTCCACCAGCGTTTGTGACTTTAGTATGAGGTGTTTGCTTTGATATGCTCTTTAGGTATTCACCAAACATGGCATTGTAAATTATGGCCAAACACCTCCAATTTGATCTCATCTGTTCAAAGGACATGTTCTAGAAGACTTGTGGTTTGTTGCAGTTTTGCAAAAGTAAATCTTGTTTATTTATTTATTTATTATTATTTTGTTTTAGATATAAGAGGCTTTCTTCTGACAATACTTGCAAACATGCCACACTTGTCTCATTGTCTTTATCGTTGTTACTTTATCAATGTTAACTGTAACTGAGGCCTGTGGGGCCTGAAGTGAAGTTCTTGCATTGTCTGCCATTTCTCTGAGCGTCACACATTCCGTTTTGAATGTCTCCAACTTGTGGATAATCTTCCTGACTGTAAAATTCTTTACTTCAAATTGTTTAGAAATGGCCATTTTACTCTTCCCAGATTGAAAGCAGCAACAATTGCTTCTCTAAGATCATTACTGGAGTCTTACCTTTCTTGTCATTGTGTTAAAACATACCTGCAGTCTAGACCAGCAAAAAGCTAAAACTTGTGCTTTTATAGAGGTGCTCACACATGATGATGATCAGTTAATCAAAGGTGTTAGATTAACAATGCCTGACTGTTACACTCTTAAGTCCTATGTTATCACTAAGGGTGTCCTATCTTTGTCACACATGGCTTTTACATTTTGGCTTTAATAATATTTTTTTTATTAAATAAATAAAGAAATGGTGCAATGTCATATATTGTCATTCATGTGAGGTTTTATTTTGACCTGCCAAGAATCAGATCATTTTTATTATTGCCTGATATGGAAAACCATGGAATTCAATGGGTGTCTTAACTTTTTTTTTAACAAGACTACATACGTTCAGATAGCTTTTACTTACTTACTTTCTTTTACTTTATCCAAAAAATAAAATATCATAATCGAGATTGATTGATTGATTGACAAATGAAAGGGTAACACAATAAGGTTTGTTAGATTACATTGGTTAGCAACATAAAAATGAACAATACATCTACAGCATTTATTAATCTTATTTCATGTTAATTTCAGCATTTATTAAGGCATTATTAAAATCACAAGTGTTTGTTAACATTAGTTAATTAATAAATAAAATTAATAAACAACTGTTTATTATTTTCATTAACTAACATTTGCAGATATTAATAATTAGTGTAGTAAATGCTTTGTTCATTGTTAAATTAACTTTTACCAATTAAAGCTTTATTTTCAAGATTTTTTTCATATACATTTTTAGAGTATTAGGGTATTATTATTAACTGTAAGTAAACAAACAAACAAGCAAATCGTGTTTAACACGGTTAAGGGGCGATCAGGGTTTGGTTTCTCCCCCATAAATCGCGGTCTGCTGCTGTACAAATCAAGTTCCAGTGGTTCCCCTGCAGTACAAAAAGATTGTTTCCCCTCCATTGTCAGGCACTTAGAATCGTTCTTCACCTCCCAAACAGTACAGTAATTGGATTCGGTGTGTCGCTGCATTCGTGTCCTCTTGGACTTTTTCCTGATTCCTGAGAAATTTAAATTAAATAGTCTATAGCGCATTCACTGATATGTATAGGGTATGTACGCTATTCCTGCAGACAGAGTCTGCACATACATATTGCCACTTTTTACTTCAGCAAATTTATTATAGGCCTGAAGGGAATGAAAGAATGTCACATCGCTCGACCAACCAATTCTTAAACCTCACCTGGCAACAACAGTGGACACATTTAGGTGGGCTGTACCTGATGAAACATTTATATCTGAGTCTTATCGCCGAGCCGGAATCAGAGCAGAACTCTTTGTGGAGAATATATCAGGATCTCTTCCAACTCCTCCCAAATGGAGCATCCATGATGGCCACTCAGACTGTGTGGAGGCCAAAGCCATCTGTTGCTCAAGTGTTAGTAATTTCCTCACCAGGCCTGTCAGCTGGAGCACTGCCTTGATTGGGCAATTCTGATGCTCATGGTAAACCAGCAGGATGTCACTGCACCTGGGCTCTTTCTGTAGACAATTACCATTTTTAGTCAATGGTGGCACTGAAAGATCACCAAGAAGCTTTTGTGGTGTGGATATCTTTGTCATATTATGAGCATGTTAACTGCACTTATATTACCAGCTTTAAATGTAAGAAATTGATAGTAACATGCTTTTTATTGTTATTACATTATCATTGCTGTTGCTGCTGTCAGTCTTACTGTTACTGTCATTATGTATAAAGTGAGAGATATCTCTGTTATTCAGCTGACAACAGGAGATTGATTTCAGAGTAAATGGTGTTTATTGCTCTTGTAAAGTACAGCAAATACACTTTGTTTAAACACAATTTGTTGAAAAATGAGTAAAACAAATCCTTAAACCTGCTTTATGCAACATCCAGTTTGATTCAACTGTGTTATATGTCTATAAAAAGAAAGATCCAGCTACTGTATGTTTAAAACAGCTCCTTAGAATGTATATTGTTTCATTGATGGCTAAAAAGATGGCTAAAAGTTCTAAATGGCAATTATCATGACCTCTGAGGAATCACCTGTTGTCAAACGCTCCAAATATTGGCATGATTTGACAACTCAGAGATTTGGGGTGTGTTTTCCAAAAGCATTGTTAGATATTTATGCTCCAAGTTACATAGTTACTGACAAAGTTAAATAAGCAAACATCATTGCAAACATACATTGTAAAACTACAGTTCTCAACCTGTAGTTAGTAGCATTTTGTCTGTAAGACACATAGAAAATTCATTTTAAAATTAAAATAAAATAAAAAAATATTGCTCTTCGGCACATATATTTATATATAAGCGAGCTAACATAAATAACAATATATATTTTCCATTCTATATAAATATATATTATGACACTACTTTTATTAATGCTCAATTAATGCAGCACACATTTTCTGTTTGACACTTAAGCCCATAGTTAAAGAAATGGAGACTCACAGTGTTGCCAACTAGATTTACATTATCTCTGAAAGAGTCATCACTAGCAACTATAGTTTGTCTCCGCAACAATCCATTATTATAGTAATTAATCAGAGAGTTACATTGCGGTGTGGGAAAGGCACACCTGAACTTAAGATGCAAGTCAGATGTGTGAATAGCTTTTTATTCTGTATTCTGCTGAATAGGTAACATTTCAATGGCTCCGTATTTACAGCTAGCTGAAATTAGTGCACTTGTTTACTGAATTTGATTTCTTTCTTTCTTTTAGTCATTAATGTAAATTGCACTTATTTTTTTTCCAGCTATGAAAGAAAGCAATTCTGTTCCGTGCCATTTGGTCAGAACAGAAGATATAGCATATTCTTATTTGTCGATGTGAAATGGTATATCCACTCTGATTCGCAGAATAGTTCGTCCCAAAATTAAACTTCTTGCAATTTTTCTATTGGATAACACCTGGCATCAGATTTTATCAAGGACATTTGTGAGAAAATGAATTTGGTTCCCACTGACAAAAATGCAGTGGAAGTCAAAGGAAACCAAAAGAGTTTGAAATTACGAGAAAGTGTATAATGACAAAATGTATTCATTCATTCAGTTTTTTTTTTTTTAAGCCACGGTTAAGGAATTAAAAAAAGTGCAATTTTCATTCATTCTGAGTAAATTAACAGTAACGATTTCTCATTCATTCATTGATATTTTGGAGTTATGCGTAATACGATGACTTATACCAGAATGTAGCTCTGGAAGTTCTCCCAACATCTGTGCCTTAGGACAGCTGCATTGGTGTAGTCTTTGATCCACCTCATATAGCACATCAAAGCTGGGCTGAAATGAAAAACTAACCTCAACTCCATCCAGCTCAGAAAAAGGGGAATCTATCTATTCTCTGCACTCTGATCTGCACCACATGACCAAGTATGACACTTCTGCTTAAGCACTGATGTATACAGTGCTTAAAGTGGAGAAAATCACTCACAATGACTTTTGCAGGGTGACAGATACGCTTGATGAATCATCATGGGATGTGGACAAAAGACCGGTTTCGAATCTGACCTTGCAGATATTCATTAGGTAAACACTCTAAATTGTAGTGCTGATGGTGCACATGGGTGGCACAGAGGAGGAATGAAGGTCAGATTTACTATGATTGTAAAAATGATTCAAGGCATCCTAAAATGACATAATGTGTGCAGAGTCTCAGCTGAATAGTGTTTCTTCTCAGAGCTTCTATTCACAAGGAAAAGGCTCTGAATGAGAGGAGGAATATTTTATCGTTGGTTTCTGCACTCAATTAAAAAAGGTACAACGTGTGACTTGAGTGATACAAAAGCTAAATGGCGCCTTATTTACCCCTAAATGGTGCACATTAGTATCTTAACGATATGCATTAGTACCTAAGGTCTTCCAGTACCTTTAGAAAGGTTACCGCAGTGAGTGTGATAACATTCTTGTAGGCTAGTGATATTATTGCACCTAAGGAAGCAAATAAAAAATTTTAATAAATAAATACATTAAATAATATGCTGCTGAAAATTAAACATTTTGTGCTAATAGTGTCACCAAATGTATTTCTCTAGCTAAAAATATATATATATATATATATATATATATATATATATATATATATATATATATATATATATATATATATATATATATATATATTACATGTTTGTACACTCCCCTGCTGGCTATTGGTTGGTCAACAGATAGTCCCGCCCCAAAGTCATGCAAATGGTTGTGCCATGGTATTTGCAGTTCGTTTTTTTTTTGTTTTCTTTTCTGTGAAAATAACTTACTGTATGAATGGCTTACATACAAGTTCTATCTGCTGTATTGGTTTGCAATTAGTTTTAATTGCACATTTGTTCCGGAACTCATTTTTGTTTCCAATCTCTTACAGCCTCTTCCCCTCATCTCCCTCCCAATCTCTCTCCCACAGTACGTCAGCCAATGGGAAACTGTGATGCAAAGTGTATCCTTATCTAAGCCAAGAGAGGCTAGAAATGGGACTGAGGAAAGGGGAGGAAGATCATGGATTTGTGTGATAAACAGAAGCAGATGAACCTGAAATGCTTAGAGAGAATTGGATTATCATATTGATATGAACAAGGCAAAGGAAAGCATGCAATTACACACTAAGGTAGGCACTGAAACTAATTGTTTCTTTCAGCTGCATGTAAGGAACAGCCACTTAGCATGTTTATTAGCATAGCAAAAAAGTACAATAGAGAGAGCAGGTTAGAAAGTGTAATTTTGCTATCAGTATAAAATATACTTTAATTAATACAGTGTCTTATGTTTTAAAAAATGCATTATATATATATATATATATATATATATATATATATATATATATATATATATATATATATATTGTGTTTAATGTGTTTACTATGTCAAATACTCTTCTGAACAGTTATTATCATAAGTTATAATGAACTAAAATCAATTTAAGAGAAAGATTGAGGCCTAACTTTCCATCCTGTCTGGTTTTCACAAGAAACTAACCATAAAAAATATTAACCCAGCATCAGAATGAGTTTCAAAATGAGCATTTGAAGGGCTTATGACTGAGTAAAGTACTTCGCTAGGGGTAATGGGGGTGATTTCTGCAATAGCCTGTGTGCACTTAACCATATCAGGAGCTCAAAAATAGAAGTTAATGGACCTTTGGCTTTTGAACATAAATAGAAAAACAAAGAAATAGACTAAGCTGGACTTAATGAGAGTGCTAATGCAGCCATAATTCTTGAAGCCTTAGAACTTTGATGGGGGTGGGGGGGTAGATCACTGTGTGTGTGTGTGTGTGTGTGTGTGTGTGTGTGTGTGTGTGTGTGTGTGTGTGTGTGGCCTTGCATGTTCTAGAACTATATCTGCACTGAATCTCTTTAGCCTGTAGGATGTGTTAAAATCAACCTGGCCTTATGAAAAAAAAATGTACCTCTGTGCACCTTTTGTGCAACACCGTTTTATGTACCTTACTGCACGTTTCACCTCAACTTCAAAGAGAAATGTCCATTGAGTGGCGCTAAAACAATTCATTATGTGACCCTGGCACATTTTTATTGTGTTGACATAGTATTGCTGTTGCTTCAGTTACATATTGCGACGGTTCAAAATTCAAATATCTGTGGACTGTTGCTAAAAGTCAATGCTCTATCATGTTGGAAAAATTTCCCCACACCAAACCCAACCCTAAACCTACCCGATAGTGTTAACGAATGCAAAACTGATATCAAAAGGCATTTGTTGCTGCAACCATGCTATTTTAATGGCCTATTATGCAGATTTGAACTGTTTTGTCGAACCGGTTTAGGTGGGATTCAAACCGGAGCTTTCCTTCGCCATCAAATGCAACACCGTATCATCTGAGCTACCAAAGAAACCTACCATCTAGATATGAAGCTGAATATGTACAAGCGCCGGTTTTCAAATCAAATGAAGTCATGAACAGATATTCTTCAAGAAATCATACGAAAACGGCGCTTTATTAATCAAAATTCTGAAAATTTGTGTTAAGAGGAGTAAAAGATTTTCATTTGTTCATTTCTTTTGGAAACTGCACTGATTTACTTATTGGTACGCATGTCTCTCTTAAAAGTGCACCCAGGCACGATAATGCCACGAAACCAGGTAGGTTAAAATCCATTATCACTATGCTCTGATGTTTTGCTTTAATTCGATTTTCTTTCATTTAGCATATTTAATTACAAATATTTGAACAAGTGTTTGAATATCCATTTCAATTTTTTGATAAAGATACACGTCCCTTAACATCCTTTTTCTTTGTAGTAACTTTTAGTTAAATATTCCAGGATTTTGAACTAGACATTTTTGGGGAAGAAATTAGTCACATAACTTTTGTAGGGTTGTAACTTCTCTTTTTTTTTTTTTTTTTTTTGGGTACTACCATGAATCAAAGGACAATTAAGGCAACCGCTACGATATTAGAGCTGCTGATTCAGCCATTCAGATCACTTGACATTCAACACACCTGATTAGATTATTCAGATTATTCATCAGGAGATGTGACTGCCTTAGGGATCGATTAGGAACAATGATGATAAATCACTTCCTCTGGCTGCTTCCTCACCTGAGCGCCGCGTTAAAAAAAAGTTGTTACACAGGAGCCGTGTGAAAGTTTAGCACCGAATTGATCCATCTGATGCTCTACAATTATAAAAGTAACATATGAGGCTGAGATCTTCAGACAAGAATACTGAGCTAGCCAAGCTCGTAGGCAACCTGTTTTAAAGAGCTGTGTGGCCGTATTTAATCAGTTCTTTCTCCCAAACGATTCTACAACTCAACCACCACTAGACTGATTTCAAGCTTGACAGATTTCAATTTATTCCTTTGATAGATTCCTTTCGTCCCCACAGCAGGAGCAACACATGTCTATATCTTATATAGAACCGTCTAAAAAATAGGTGGAATTCATTTGAAAGGAAAGGGTTTGACATAAGCAAACCAAATACATGTGACTTCCCGGTGATAAAAGGTTGCAAACGAAGATCAGCGAATTGTAAAGAGAGCTTGAAGTGTTTGAGGGCCACACACAATAACATCATTCACAAGAGGATATGAAACCACAGACAAACACCTTTTAACGAGAATCAACGTAAAAGCAAAAAGACTTCTTTCTATATTATTTTTAATGGATGTTTATCATATCCAGTTTTATGAGGTCTTCGGGGTACTTGGAATTGGCAGAAATCAACTAGGTATGATGCCAAGCTGTGTATATTTATGTCAGTGTTGATTAATATATTTATATATATTTTTTTATTTTATAGAAAGCTCAATAGGTCATTTATTTGAAATATGAGTCTTTTGTGCAAAGTTGTTATATGTTGTGTAAATTTAGCACAGCTTTGCAGATTAAAAGTTTTCATTTCTTTTAAAAATTAAAATACTTTTTTTTTTATTCATTTCAAATAAAATATTTTATTATATCCTGTATAAAAAATGTAATCAAATTCAGTTTACCACATAATATGATTGTATAATATTTACAGTACAATACAGGGGGCTTTATAATTGTGCTAACATATCATATATTAATACAATTATACGGCTCCCTGTCCTGTACTGTATGTAAATCCTATAATAAGGGATTTTCTTACCATGGGAGCAATTCAAGCTTGAAGTACCACCTTCATGTTTTTGTGAGTCCACAGCAGTCAGCACAGTCCCAGCTGAGCAACAGACAGTGCCTCGCCAAACCACATTTGCAGATAGGATAAAATGAGTCAGATTTTTCTCTTTCATTTCAATGCTGTATGCATCCATCCATGTGTTTAGATGTTCCTCCATAAAAATCAATACATGTTTAATTTAATTAACTGTTATTTCTAATTAATGAAACAGTTGAATGTAAAGCATGGAATCACTCAAAACACAAAAATATGTCAGATTGAAAATTTGAGTTCTGTCATCATTTACTGTGAAACACAAAAGAAGATATTTTGTAGAACTTTGGTAAGCAAAGTTCTCCATTACACTGTATGGGCCAAATAAAAAAAAATACAACAATGCTTTTGGGATAGTTCCCCCCCAAACGAAAATCTTTCACCAATTACTCACCCTGATGTTGCTCCAAACCAGTGTGAACTTTATTCATCTTTGCAACACAAATTAGGACATTTTAATGCAATCTGAGAGCTTTGTGACCCTAAATAGACATGATCAAGGCCCAGAGGTCATATAAAGACATCATTAAATATTCAAATGCAACATCAGTGGTTCAACCTTAATTTCACAAGGCCACAAGAATTTTTTTAATGTGCTAAAAAATAAAATGAATGACTTTATTTTTCTCTTTGGTGTCAGTCTTTGAATCACATTCACGAGAGTACCCTGACACGTTTGTGCGTTACTTTGCTTGCGAACAAAGCACAGTGAATCCAGGTTCTATGTCAGAATCCCAGCATCAACAGCACCACATGCATGAAAAGTATTATTGTAACTTCATAAAACTGATCCACTGATGTTGCATGAACTATTTTAATGATACTGCCCTTCTGGGCCTTGTATGTCATAATTCCATTGCTGTTGGATTTCAACAAAAAATATCTTGATTTGTGTTCCGAAGATGAATGAAGGTTTGGAACAACATCAGTAACTCATGATAGAATAAACATTTTTGGGTGAGCTTACAGTAACTTAATCATTTACAGTAAGAAAAAAATGTTCCCCTGATTTTTTACGTTTGCAGGATTTCAATCTGTTTAGCGTTACCAATTGTTTTCTTGGTGACCATGGTCCCAGCTTCCTTGAGATCACCTTGGAGTTCTGGGCTGATCTCGCATGGAGCTCCAGACAGAGGGAGACTGAGTTATTTTGTGCTTCTTTCATTTATGAATAATCACACCAGCTGTTGTCCCCTTCTCACCAAGCTGCTTGGTCTTGGTCTTGGTCTTGTAGCCCATTTCGGATTTATGTAGGTCTGTAATCTTATCCCTGACACTATTGCACAGATCTTTGGTCTTGACCGTGGCGGAAAGTTTGGAATCTGACTGACTGATTGCTTCTGTGGACAGGTTTCTTTTTTAACGGTAACAAACTGAGATTAGAAGCACTCCCTTTAAGAGAGTGCTCCTAATCTCAAGTCCTTACCTGAATAAAAGACACCTGGGAGCCTGGAATCTTACCGATTGATAGGGCATGGAATACTTATTTGACTCATTAAAATGCAAATCAATTTAGTTTTTCTGGATTTGTTGTTGCTGTTCTGTCTCACACTGTTAAAATGAACCTAGCTTTAAAATGATTGACTGATCATTTCTTTGTCAGTGGGCAAACATACTAAATCAGCAGGGGACCAAATAATTTTCCCCCCATTTATACTCTCATGTTGATCTAAATCTATATGTATTTCACTTTTCTGCTGAAAGAAAATATTTTGAGGAATTTTGCTTACCATTGATTTACATTGTGTGAAAATAAACGAACAAACCAAAAAAAACTCTTTTTACATTCCTAAAAGGAAGCAGAGTCACACAGCCATTTCCCCCCTTTAATTCAGTTTTCTACAAAACCATAAATATTCTAAATTTGTATTGTTTGTTAATGGATATGCATGTCTAACAGCTGTGAATCGCTATCATTCAACAATGGTTACAAATCAATAGAACACAGCCTCTCATTTTAGCAGTGTCACATTTGTTAGGGTAAAGTGACAAATCCTTGCCTCCTTTTGAGATTTCAAACTCCACCTTAAGTAATTCATCCTGCGCGACACTGATGCAGTATAGAGCACCTAATGGAAGCTCCCTTGCTGAATTGCAGCCGTAAATCATAGTAGTGATTTCTGTTTAATTACTAAGTAAAATGAGCAGTTATTATCGTAAATATTAATTTTAATAGCACAATCAATCTGCTTCGCAAATATATACGATTGTGTTTAAGCAACCTACTCAGCCGAGAGAAAACTTAACAAGGCTGTTGATATGTTAATTCGCTTTTTCTTTTTTTTTTTTTTTTTTTGCAGCTGGCAGACTTAATTAAGCTGTATTAATGAAGGGGATATAGCCACATATCGTTACCGTTACAGTCGGCCTGTGCAAAAGGTCAAGCGCTCAAGCGAATTTGCTAATCTGCAACAATGTCGTGCAAAAAAAAAAATGCTGTGCGGATTTGCTCACATGTGAATCGCACAAGGTCGGTGCGAGCATCACGTCAAGTTGCAGCTCTGGGCTGGAGCCAGAAATTCATCATGCATTTATATGACCCTCATCAGGGCACGTGACACGCCGCGGGCGACTAGGTAAACTTTATAGGGCTGTGAGAAAGGTCATTTTTTGGGTACTAACTCAAACTCTGCAGTTAGAGACCATGGGGATTGCGATTTCGTTATGCTGATGGATTTTGCTTTCCTTGGGCAGTTTATGTACAGCAGTGAGTGACATTCATTTGGTCTGGCACACTGTTCCCTGTCTCCTGCATCACTGTAGCACTGCGGCGGGAGTGCATTATTTGATAGATGTGCCGAGGAGAGACTGTAAAAACATGAGTTGTGACAACGCTTAACTGTCATTGCTCTTAAGTTTTTCCTTCAAGACAGGGAACAAGACGAAATGATTTTCCCTGAGCAGATTTTGAATTAAGTGGCTGTGCAAACGAATGCGGTCATATGAATGCGCATGGGTTTTTTCCATAGACGCTGTGTCAATTTAACATTGCCCCTTCTTAATAGGGACCTTGTTAGTCGATGCCGGCCCAGTCTCTCAAATAATTACACACCCACCAAACTGACCAGCGCAGCAGCGGTTCGGCTTTATGTACTAAAGCGCGTTCATTATTTTCTTCCCACTGTTGTTTGAACAACACAGAGATGTTTCCTTTCCTCCAGCAGCGGGTCTGGGCGGTTGTAGGGTCAGACGCTCCCCTCATAAGCAGGAGGCTAAAGGCTGGATGAGACTTAATGAGCTGTCGCAGTCAGCTGCCCGAAATCCTCCAGGCCTGCACACGCTCTCTCTCTCGCTTTTCTTTCTTCTTTCTCTGACCTTCTACTGTCAGCAGGCCTGGCCTCAGAATCAATTCATCCTACACAGGAAGAGATTGGAGAAGTGGGACAAGACGAAATGGAGGTTGAATCACTGTCAAGCTTCGCTCTGAAATGTCCCTGCAGCACCTCGCACACTCAAGGGTTTTGGAGAGCCGGGATATATTGAAATTTTTCTCCGATGCAGAGTTTTCAGATATATTCAGAATTTGAATGCTGTGTTGCAGGGAAATAAATCATTCTTTTCGCTGCGATCTTTGCCGCTCCATAAGGGTAAACCGGGTTCAAGTCAATATGCCGGCTTCAAATAAAACAGAGTGACCCTAGCCGAGTCATGCAACATGTGTGGCCCATGTGTAGGCTGTCGGTTTGAGTTGAACGTGGTGCGCTCTTTAACATAACCACCCCCTCTAATGCTGTGTAACTCTGGATGTGTCCCTTATGGTGTTCTGAGAGCTGCTCCAATCATTTGGAGCACTTTGAGTGCGTGCGTGTGTGTTTATAGGGTTAAATTTTCTCTGTCAGCTCAGTTCATATCCGCAGGCCGTCTTAATTTCCACAGGAAGGAATAGAAGTGTATTGTTATGTTGTGGAATAATCATCGTATCATATTCCTATCACAAAAGTAAAGAAAGGAGTGTCATTTATATGAGCTCGAGTCAATTTTATCTCCATGGCGCAGGTTTAAGGACATCTAAATTTAATTGTTTCAAGTTTTAAAATATAAATTATGTTTGCAATGGCATTTGGAAAATTGCTACGCTGAGCTCCTAGGGCTAAATTAACCCCAGGAGGATAGAGCGCACTCCTGCAGGTGCTGATTAGGCCCAATCAAAGGAAGATTAAAACGGTTAAAAGAAATAAATTAAATGAAATTGGTTATGCCTCATATAAGGTTTCTTTTCCGAGGCTACGTTTCCTGCCTTAAATAAAAATTCAGATGTTGATGTCATAAAATAAGACATTATACAGTTGTTTAAAAAGAGTTGAGATGTCACAGCCTTTAATGAGGTGCACAGGCTCAGAGATCTGGGGCTCCCTGCATCCCATGGGAGGACTGAAGATGGGCGTTTGCTTTGGAAAAGTTTTAATGAAGCTTTAGAACTCTTTTCATAGAAACTGTTATTTTCAATGCGGGAACTCAGTGAACAGAAATCACACCGAACAGAAATATGGATGGAAATGGAGTAGTCAGAGAAATTCTGTGCTGCGAGTCATTTCTTTTCATTTAAAGCAAACGGAAGTCAGGTAGCCTCACGGTAATGTGTAATCAAGTTAAATGATGACCACTGGGGACGAACAATTAATAAATAAATCATCGAAATTACAGTTATGGTTTGTGCAATTCACTAATCATGAAAAAAAAAGAAAATTAGATGTTTATTTTTTATTTTTAGTTAGTTAGTTAGTTAGTTTTCTGGTCCATTGAATTCTGAATAAACATATGGGTGCTTATAAGACGTACATGATTATTGCATACGTGCGCTATGAGTCGTTGTCTTTCTTAAATTTTGAATCATGATTTATTCGTGAAAACGTGAACATGTTTAGTGAATGAGACCCATTGTCAGGCATATTTAGAACAATAAATCCTTAGTTGACATTAAAAGATCACAAGGAACCACAAAAATACAAATGAACTGTAATTTTACATTTTCACAGATTTTTGCCACTATGGCTTTTACCCATTTGTCAACAAAAGAGTTTTTAACATTTACAAGATCGCTTAAGTACAGGTCAGAATGTATGTTGTTTCACTGTTGCACTGAATTATTTGTATATATATATATATATATATATATATATATATATATATATATATATATATATATATATATATATATATATATATATATATAGTATTATATATTAAAACATTAAAGACACTAAAGACATTAAACATATATAGCCATACTGTTTTCATACTCATATTTGGATTGTGTGTGTGTTTTCGCAGCAGTGGTTTGTAAAATTGGTTTGAATAACCTAGATCAAATTCTATCAAAACTACTTATTGTATAAATTTAGCTGAATAATAGACTTTTTAATAAGCAGGTTTCATTGCCTGCTACTGGGTCACAGTGGGTCAGTTTTCTTTTTCTCTTGGGCAATAGCACAAAGTATTCAATAGCTTTTTGTGCAGTCTGGACGTTAAGATATGTGCAGGTACAGAAATTGACTTTCAAAAATAAACCTACCATGAGATATATATTCACTGCAGTAAAAGATGTGACAGGTAGCCCAGGTTTCTCTTGCACATAAACAGACCACCGGAAAAGAGCAAATGACATTTCATATACTTAAAATCTACCCACATTCTGTTTGAGATCTTAAGTAGACAAACTTGACACATTATACTTATTTACCGTAGGTTCAGAAGCGAAGGGACAATTTGCTGTGTTTGTCTGTTGACAATCTATATGCAGATCACCAGAGGACCTGACTGAGTACACCTAGTTATTGGTATTTTCATGTCAATTTTCTTCTGAAGCTTATGACTCACTACGCACAGTCCATTAACTGATGTTGTGCAAGCCTCTTTCCCTCCTGTATCTGCCAGCTCTCACATATCCATTTTATAACTCTCCTCTGAAAAGACTCTGGTTTTCCTTTCACACTCGTCAAAAACAACCTCTTTTCATTGGATTCTAAGAGTTGCCTCTCTTTTCTTCACTCACAACAGGTCCGTGATTTACTGCTCTCTGCATGTTCCCATCTGGCCATCTGTGTACTGAAGAAAACAAGGATCCGTCACACATTTGACGGTAATAAATAATAAGTTCAATTAAATACTTAAAAAAAAGAAAGTAATAAAAATCCATCTCTCTTTCAAATTGATTAGAGTTAATGTATGATAGTAAAATGTGATATATATATATATATATATATAAAAGGATCTGTGAAACCACTTGAATAGATGTAAATATTACATATATGCGCAGAGCTTATGGAATTTGAAATTAAAGAACAACTTTAATGCACCCACATCTATGAGACAAATATATAAAATAATGATATGCCTGAAATAAAACAGTAAGTTGTAAGGATACGCATGTGTTTGATATAGTACATAATAAATGTGTGCATTCATTGGAGTTAACATGCACCTGATCTTAGAAACAGTTGACAATGCATAAGGTAAACAGTTTTGGGTTTTTTTCAAGCATTCAACTCTGATTTCAAAGGAATATGATAATGGGCCTCTGGGTAAATAACTCAAACTTAAGGCAGCTTCCGTTAATATTTTATTGGCTTTAATGCTGAAAACCTAAAGCGTTAATTTTGGTTTCTGGATGACATGAGAAATCTGTGACAGCAGTCTTTGAAGAGTAATGTAATATTTAAGTATTAATGAGAATAAAACAAATCAAACAGAACAACTGGATGATTTATTAAAAAAAAAAAAAAAAAACTTTATACACTTAAAGTGCGCATACTTAATAGATCTTCCTCAAACAATTTGTCAGTTTCCTAGTTGAAAACAAAACAATACGCTTTTAAATAGGTGTTCTTTTGAGCTCTATCATGATGCCTGACATAAAAAGGGTTTTCTTTTAAACTGTATCATTTTGCTATTCTGCAGAGATGTGATAATGGTTTTATTTCATTCGTGCATTTAAGGAAATACTTAACCAGTCAATAAAGCAGAGGTTATATTGGCTTACTGTCAGGCCTGGGGTCATGCTGTTTAAATACTGCTTGGAACAATAAAGCTGTAAACTCTTTCATCTGGCTTCAGGAATTAGACTTTAATATCCAAACACATATCAATTTCACAACAACAAACAACCCTACTTGTGGATAAAAAAAAGAGTAGTTCCCTAGAATTTGCTGATGTTTAATCTTTCATTATTAATGAAAGATTCATTACTGACTGACTGTAGAGTGTCACTAAACACCAAGCCCCATAGTAAACAATATTCTTTGAATTTCCAAAAAACATAAAAACAAATACGGGTTTTCATCCAAATAGGTTTGGGACACAGTTTCGGTATTCATATCCAGCAACTGAAAATTCTGCAGAATGAAACCTCTATGAATATATTCATAAGTGTATTTTCACCAAGGAATTGCGAAGGGAAATTTATTCCATTCAGAGGAACAAAGTAAAGACAAATAAATGTCATCGCTAATTATTAATGTTGCCAGGTGGAGAATTGGTTGCCTTTCATTTCAAACTGTGTAGCGTGTTTACAAAGTTTGCTTTATTCCTGCACTACTCATTGTAAGATAACAAGATATGTTACAGGCCATAAATCCATAAATGCTGAGTGTACAGAGAATTTGTATTTTAGTCAAACAAGAAAACAAACTTATATTATATGTGTAAACACTAAAGCCAATGGCTAAAATTAATGGAAATAACTAAACTAAAATGCATTTAATGTCCCCAAAACCAGCCAAAATACAAAAGAAAACAGTGAATAAAATTCCTTCGTAAGGTTATAATTAAATGTTATCTTTAGACGGTGATTTTGATGAATATAAAGGGTTTTAAGAAATGTTGGCTTATTGAGATCAGTATTACTATCAAACTGCACATGGTGTTAAATTATTTCTGACAAAAAGTTACTTGTTTAATATCAAATGTGCCGATTCAGTTCATTAAACTGTAGTTTTCGTTATTACTTTCTACTAAACATTCAAAAGACACTTTACTTTTTACCTTTAATGTGACACTTGAAACAAAAGCACTGGGAGAGCCATTAATTTGAATAAGATAGCCATTATGAATTGTACTATGTATTATATAGCCAAAACACAGTTCATTTCTAAAGAAATACCAATATTACTAAATTTTCCAGTGTAAGGAGGCAGTGAACATAGTTTTCCAACATTAAATACTCACAGAATCATGTTGTAACACACAGAACCAATTAAGTCCTGCAGAGAGGAAGCAGAAGAAAAACAGTTTCACAAATGAATTTTAGGGCACACCATGCATAAATTACATCTATTTCAGTGCCCTACCCATAATTGTACCGCAGTCCTGAAGAAAGATTATTCCACTTACGGTGCCATTTACTTACTTTATGTGGCCAGACTGACAAACACAAAATACAAAACATAATACAATATAAATGTATTTTATAAAATGTTTTTTGTTCATCTTCCCTATGAGAGTAAAGTGCAGACTCACTGAGTTTGTTAGTTTTGTGGTTACCAGCTTTAGACGTAATGCGGCAAGGTCTCATTCTGCAAAGATACTCCATATGGAGATAGAGTAGGAATCCTCTATTTCAATTCCCCTGAACCCTTCTTCATGGGACACTGCACTGACTGCTGATTCTGATTCACACTTTCATAGATGGTATCTCACATCTGTGCCTCCTGGTTTGCGTCCGTATGAGAATAAAAGATCCTATAAGGCAACCCGAACAGGTCCACCTCCTTTCAAAACCACCAGCCTTTCTTATTCCAAGTCGGAGCCCAGTTAAAAAGATCTTCCTTGTTTTGTGGCTTAAAATCGAGTAAATCTTCAGCTCCCATTAGTTAACGTAATGCATTTTATTGCTTTAATAAGCAACACTATTTGATACACTATTTAATATACTTGTGTAATGTAACTCATAATAATGCAACTACTAGAATAGACTGTAAATAGTGTGTACGTGTCTATCATATTTTCCTACTTTTCTCTTTTCACTGGAGCAAGTTTAAACTGGAGATTGAGTTTAAAGCAACTTTATCTTATAATGGCGAATTTCTTTGCTACAAATATGCATCTTTTTACCTTAAAAGATAGACTTTCTTAATTACTTTCTTAATTACTTTCTTAATTACTTTATATATATATATTAATTATATATATATATATATATATATATATATATATATATATATATATATATATATATATATATATATATATATATATATATATATATATATATATATATATATATATATAAGGGAAGAGAGAGAGTCTCTCCACTTCTACCAATCTTAACCAGTCTCCTGGCCACTTTAAAGTAGAGGGCTACTCATCACCTTATTCTCAGTTGAGTTAAAACTATCATCCTCACTGTGTAAATCAGCTCCACCACTCTCTGTCTCTCTCCACTTCTGCTGAAGGTTACACAGGCTGACTCATTTTATACCGGCCATATGGGCCCCTGTCTATACAGCACTCCAGCTGAACTGCATCATCCTCTTTTGCGCTTTGAACGCTGCAGCTTTGTTAACATTCTTGTGCGACGCAACACACGTGTTCTTCTTGGTTATTGTACAAAACTGAATAAACACATCTCCGGCATCCACATCACCCAGCAAAGAATGCGTTCATGAATGCACGCGTACTTTTCTTCAAGCCATGCTGTAAGCTTAAAATTTGGAATATGCAAAATGCACCATTCTTAGCTGTAAAATAGTATCCATGCCTGCTGAACCTGACTAACTTCCCGTACAGATTTACACTGCTATCTGGTGCCATGTTTTGTAAGGATCCGCTTGACATCTGAATTGTATATTCAGCTCCTTGCTGAAAAGTAATTGTCACAACATGTATGTGCATCATGTCAGTCACGTCTCAAGCGGCTGTTTGAGCCCTGCAGTTCAGTGGCAGCTCACTGACAGTCCGTGCACAGAGATCTCACCAACACTCCTGTTGTAATCAACAAAGCTGTCTGCACTGCAGAATGCATCTCTTATTTACACCACAAACAGACCTTGCAGTGCTTCATCCAAGCAATGTGGTGTGAGAAGCTATTGTGAATGTAGTCATGGTCAAGAGGTGTAATAGGCAAGACACAAAGCACATATGTCAAAAATTAAATACACTATTTTGTCAAAATGTAAAAAACAAACCAATAATAAAAAGATAACTGAAAGAGGCTTTCTGCTTTTGCGTTTGATTCAATGTATATTTGCCATTACCTTTGAAATTTACTAGCAGAACAAGTATAAGTAACGTATGTTCTGCTTTTGTTCTGACCAAATAAACACATATATAGGTTTTAAAATAAATCATGCAACTGTCATTTGCTCAGCCAGATCGGATCAGAGCAGTACTCTTAGCAGCAGTTTGAAGTTTTTTTAGTTATGACAGCAGGTTCCCAAGACGTTGAAGATGATCGCTGTTTAGAACCTTACAGATAAAAGCAGTCATCAAGACGGCAAGTTTAATTCTAAGCAACTGTTACGATAGCAGTTTACAAACACTCCATACACACTGTTTACAGATGGGAGGAAACCATGCAATGAGGGATGACATCAACAGGGCTGCTGCTGGCCAAATGGTTTTATTACTACAAAAATGTTATTTGACCACTTTTTTTTTTTTTTTTTTTTTGGAAGGGGGCGGTTATTTGTAGTAAATGTTCGCAAGGGAACATCGAATATGAAGGCAGGCAATATATATAACGACATTATAGCACAAGTCAAAAAAGATTACTTTAATCTAATATTACTAATAATCACAGGATTAGTATTATTATTTTTTAAAACACATTTATATATATATATATATATATTCTTTTAATTTAATTTAAGTTTTTGCATATGCTAGCTATGCAATATTTTTTTCTGTACTGAATTACATTATAATTGTTGTCTTCTGTAAATCATGGTATAAAACTTTTTTTTGGCTCAGAATAAATAGAGAGATGCATAAATACATACATGAATGATAGTGCTGTAGAAAACGTACCAAATCGCACTTGCCGCACTCACTTGTAAGAAGTCATTTACACAAGAATGTGTTCTTGCATGCATTATCAACCAGACACTTTGTCATCTGTTTTATTAGTAACATATTTTCTCTTAAAATACTTCACATATTAATGATGTAGAACCCCTGTATCTTACTGACATCGCTATGTATAATAGAGTCAAGACGCATTTAGCCACGATTAAGATTGATAATACTGCAGGTCTAAAGCTGTTTAAGCTATGAGGCAATAGCATGTAACACGGCCTGCATGTATCAGACTACATGATACACACTACAACTCAATTAAAGTTTCATTAAAATGTTGCCTCACTTTCAAATCACTTCTTTTGCATTGGGGCTATCAGTTTTGTTGCTGATGATTTTTTGTGCGGAGCCGGGGGGAAGGATATGACACCATCAAGCTGAAGGTGGGATTGACTCTGATTGAGATGAATGTGCCAGATGTATCACAATAGACTATAAATATTTGATGGTTTAATGTGACACTGCATCATGGGTAATTAATGGCTAGAGTATTAACATTTAGATGGATTAGGTCTGCATCCCATCCTTGGCTGTTTCCTGCTGCACATCAAAAAATCATCACTGACACGCAAAGACATCGCTACAGACACAAGCAGGTACAATGAGATGCGCAGATATTGTAAACTGTCAAGATCCAGGTGCAACAAATCACACAGACTACAGCTCCCTGCATGCACAGAACTCATAAAGTGACTCATGATGCTCAGAAGCAACATCTGTGTGAGACAGCCAATTTAAGACACAGCAGCCCTGTTGAGAGACATCCAAAACTAATGAAGATTGCATATGCAATAAATGGAGGACTTATAACGTGATGAGAAAGTTTCAAATAAAGTAGGTCATATGTATTAGATTCCTGTAGTAGTAAGTGGAGGATCAGGACCACGGACAGCTCTTCTCTCTGCGTGGATGTTCAAGCCTGCCAGATTTCTGTTTATGCATTTGACAGACACTTCTATGCAAAAAGACACCGTATTCAAGATGCACATTTTGTAGGTCATGCATCCTCTGGAAATTAAAACCTTGACCTTAATGTTGCTAGTGCATAGTTTTTATAAGTTATATATATTTTATATATTTAGTAAATTTTTTGCCACATTATTTGTTGGTGAAAACAAAAGTTGGAGATTTTTCTGTTAATATAAAGTAAAGTTAAAAGAAAGTTTTCTGTAAAGCAATTTTGCTTTATATATATATATATATATATATATATATATATATATATATATATATATATATATATATATATATATATATATATAGTCATCTCAGTGTCTACTGTGCTCAAACCAGATTTTGTGTCATTGCAGTAGCAACTAGCACAGTACCATGAAAGAACTTAGCTTTGTCTAATCTTCAGTGAATCTTTGTTTTGTGGTATATATAGGGTCTTGAAAGGAGGCAAACACACCATGTGCGTTGACCCTGATATATGGCAGCCCCGGCGTTTCCCTGACCCTTCACACTGAGCCTCAGACGAGCAGTGCCGCAGACTTCAAGAGCATCCCCTGCACTTCAATGAATCCTCTGGCCGCACACTGTCATCGATGTATATCCACCGAATTCATCTGAACTATTCTCCAGTGCAACAAGCGCCTGTTCTTCATCCCTTCACACTTCCACTGTACCATTAATTGGCAGAAGAAGATGTCTTTAGAGGAGTGTGAGTGATGGAAACAGCATGCATTATTCAGAGGGATAGAAGGAAACGAGAGGAAAAAAGCGAGTTCGTGGTGAACAGCAGTGTGTTGTCTGTATCAGAGCAGCACTTGGTATTTCAAAGAATTGCAACTGCAGTGCAGAGACATGACATAATGAGTTTGGTGAGAATACTGCCCCTGGGGTGGGATTAGGGTGCAGGAGATGACGGAGCTGCCAGTGTTCTGTCAGATGAGGGTGGAGGTATGCACGTATGTCTTTTTTGCAGTGCCATGTTTGATAGTCTGTTTTACCCAGAGTGCTACGGAACAATGATCCAAGCGAAGAAAAAAAGAGACATCCGCATCTTACGGGGTTTATATCGCAACAGGATGAGAAAATGGTGCCCTGACTTTGTTTGAACTTAGTGTCTTTTAGAGATATAAAGAGCTTTACTGCAGGTAAAAAAAAAAAAAAAAAACTTTCAAGTTTTTCAATATCTAAGGTTCTTCAATATCTTCTGCATTTTGATTGTCAAAAGTTAAAGCGCTGGGCTTAAATAAATAAATGCTTTGCAAAATGTAATATTTTACATGATTTCACCATAGGTTCCATTGAGATTTGGTCTGTGGTAAAGATTACTAGACAATGTTTTGTTGTTCAGTGCACATACGTACATAACCATTCTCATGGTTACAGTAATAAATAAATAAATAAATAAATAAGAAAAATAAATGAATGAATAAAAAATATTAACTGCTTTCAGATTTAATGTGTATGTAATTTACTTTGTAGCAAAATAACCAAGTTTTGTCCATTTACTATACCACAGAACTTATTTTACCCATAATTTGAAAAACCTCATTATAAAACTCCATAGGAAAATCCTGAGGGATCCCATGGCCAATTAGTCCTCTGGATTTTGATGCCATGGCTGGAGTACTCTATTAATCCAAGCTTACCAGTCTAACTGGCTAGCTAGCTTGCAGGGTCCAGTAAGCTGGTGAATGTTGTGATTGCACCAAAGAGTATGTTTATTTGTTTTATTTGTTTTATTTGTTTTATTTATTTATTTTTCCCACATGTACTATATTACTTAAGGTATAAGTATAAGTAAGGTATATACTTATAAAGGATGTAATTGTATTTATTACCCATCACTTACAATGTACACTGACATTTTCATATTCTTTGGGTTGTTCTGCGGCTCTGTTTGGCCTGGATAGGATGTCTGAGTTTTTGAAACGATAGTGTTTTCATAGTACATCAGACACTTTCATATCAAAAGGTATGACCCCTTTTCATTAACGCTTGTGCAAATTTGTCTCTGTTTTTAAACGACCTTGCATTTGTACCCTTTTAGCCTTGATGAACGCCGCTGTGTAATGAAATGCACTGGCAGAAACTTTTTTCTAACTCGCGGCTTCGTGTTCAAAAGTTTGTGAAGTTGCGCCAGAATAAATGTTTCCGTCTCTGTCTCAAGTTACACGATCTTCTACAGACCATTGCAACTCCCAGATACTCTTTAATACCCTGTTACCTGGTGCTAAGAAATATTTTTTATAAAAAAATTTTAAAACAAAGATTTTGGTTTAAAAGCATAAACTGGTCATTCATCAGGTCATTCGGTTACGGCTATGGAGAAATATTATTTCATGCCCCAGGGTTATATTATAAATATTTATCGTCTGTGTTTGATTGATGCGGCCTTTCAGTAAACAGCATTCGCAGCAGGGAATCTAGGGTTTAGAGATGAATTTGAGGTAAGCGCAGTCAAATGTGCGGCCTCTTAACAGAATAATTGTGTCCCTGCAGTGAATAAAATTGACGATGAAATCCACCAGATAGAGCTGAATTAATTCCTACTGAGTTTACTCCCCCTGTTTACCTCAATTTGGTATTTCACAGTTTCATTTTTGTTCAATTATCATATCATTCGCCACACCTTGGCATGCCAATTGCAAGAAGATTTCTACTGATGGAGGTAAATAGCTGACTGTAGCCTTCTCTTTTTTATTATTGTGAGCCTCACCATCTATATTAACCTCAGACACATTAAAATCATTGGCATTGCTGCTTTAACATCTGTCAGGAGCAGATTAAATTTGTTCACTCACTCATTTATGTTATATTCCTCTTCTCCGCAGAACTGTTTTAGCCTTATCCGTGGACATTATTCGCACATTATTATGATCTCATCTCTTAACGTCTGTCTGATTCATTGTGGCCTCTGTTAGGCTTTTGTTCTTTTGACAAGCACAAAGAAATTGAAACGCAGCTATCGCCGCTGTAAATGGAGCGAGACTGGCGCAGCATATATTTTTAAAATAACCAAAGTGAACAGAATGAGCAATATGAGCGAAACGTTTCGTTAAACATCTGAGAGCAAAACTGCTGTATTGCACAGAATGGTCTCGTAACTTAAACATTACTGCTGATAAAATTGGTCTGCAGTAGAAGTGAACAATGTTTGGAGAATATAGGAAGAGCAGCTTAGGATCAAGTTACAGCAGATTCAGCTCTAATGCAAACCTTTACATGATCATAAATCTGTTCTATAATCTTTGTTTAATGTTATTGCTATTTAACAGAACATAGCCGAATAAAATTTTTATATGCATATAAATATATTCGAAATGAACTTAGCAGTGGAGCTGACAACGTCAACTTTTTCAGTTATTTCACATACTTGTGCGCATATAATGTAATATAACACGCAAATGTATATATGCTAGCAATATTAGAGAAATCTGACAGCATGAAATATATTCATAATACTCAAGTATCCAATCTGAACGGATATTCAAATAATGCAAGGTCATTTGCTTCGTTTCCAAATGCGGCAAGAAAAATTGAAAACTACCCGCTTTCCACAAATATGTCCAATCATTAGTAGAAGAAAAAATCCAAGCCAGTCAGCTTTCAGTATAACGTAGTTTGTCTTCAAATCTGCTCAGAGACAACAGGTAAAAGGAAAACTTATTTAGTCAGAATACTGACAAAATGCTATTTTAGCCATTTTTGTCCGACTACAAACCATACAGGAGAGTTAATTAACTTTGGTGCGCTTGAACTTGAAAAAAAGGTGTTTTGACGTCTTGTAAAAAACGTACAAATATATTATGAGAAAGCATTGTCTTTTTGTAGGTCAAACAAGACACCTTCTGATTTCCATTCATGTTTCTTTTGTGCATGTTTATTTTATATCTGTTTGGGAGTATATGATTATCAGCATATTGCTCTGAAATGACATTCAAACAATGCAGTCACTAATGCAAACTGGGCTTGACATATATTTTTAATAAAAGGTGATGATGATATACAAAAGCTTCTTGTTTAACATAAATACAGTTTTTTTTAGGTTTACGTTGTTATTTTTGGTCTTGTCATGCACGTCGCCTAATATTATCAGATTCAACAACTGCTTTGGCTTTTATATCTTGTTCTCATAAGGTTCCAGAAAAGAACAAATATGAACCCCGTAGCCAAAAGGCTCCTGGATGTCGTAAACTTGCACACTGTGTTCTATGTTGGAGAAAGAGATGGTCACCTTTGGCTCCACTGAACTGTAAACACTGTAACTGCTGTCAGTCATAATGATCATGGAGCTAGTGGTCACAGCTGGCAGACAGGTTTTAATCTCCATGTAGCAATTGAGTCTCAAAATGTTCACCTGACACACCTCAGAACCATGATTGAATGATGAGTCCTTGTGACAAGCTTGTTAGATGCTAAGCAAAAGGTCTTTCAGGAGTCATGTCATGTCTTAAGTATAGGATGTTTTACCACATTGAATCAGGTCTTACTTTCCCAAACAATATAGTGCATATCCTTCTCGAAAAGCCCAGAATGTTCGATTTATGACTGCAGGAATACCTTGTAATAGCATCTTAAGTGCAAAAAAAAAAAAAAAAATATTTTTTTAGTGCAATATTTTGATTGTCATAAGGGAAGAAATAGCCAAGTTTAATCTAAAAATAATGACGCATATATTTCAAATGTAGGTTTTATGATTCTGCGAAGCGTGTCGGCGGTGAGGGAGGAGGCTAAATTAATAACAATTCTTTTTGTTAGCATTTCAAAACTACAAAATTTATGACTCATATCAGGTCGGTGCAAATCCCTCATCTAGAATTTCTCAAACCATTTTCTGCCCAGAAAGCATGTAGAGCGACTACACTTTTCACTCAGCCCCCTCTCCCTTTTTTTTTTTTTTCCCCCAGAACAACTAATTTGGATTACATATTGATTTTTGAGGTCAGGAAGACAGATTGGTTATTGTAAGAAATGGTCTTTGGAGGATGTACACAATCTAAAAAGTAAGCAAACAGGGGCACACTAGAGGAAATGTCAAGCAGACCATGTGATGCCCACTTGTGGAATTCAAATTACTCTGAGTTTCCGCTACAGTACTTTGAATTGGCTGTGCGAGTCGACATACAAATGAGCCGTGAACATAATCCTCTTTTCTGTCACTGAAGCATATTTTATACCCAATCTCGTTCATCTTTCGCCTTCATAGTTCATAAATGCATACATACGGCACAAATATCCCCTTTTGATGTGTTTGGTCGTTTCAGATTTAGCAGCTAACTGATTTTTTGCTGATATCAAAGTTTTTTGTTTTGTTTTTGTCCCCCCCCTTGATCTTCATCTCCCTTTTCCTCCGAGGATGAAAATGGCAAAGGGGTGGGAGCCTTTTCAGATGCTTGGCTTTGTGTGATCACTGACCTGTGAATATCAGTGATGGTGGAAATGAGTGAAAGGAGGGTCCTTGTGCCATCGCCACAGTGAGACCGAGACTGAAGCCTATTTTCCAGATCATTGCGGGCGCTGAGGCCTAACGAGATGAGAGAGGGGAAGCCATTCTTAGCCTGATGTATAGCATTTATTCTGCTACTGCATTGTGGGAAGCTTTGCTAGTTATGCAGTAGAGTTTTTTTTTTTCTTTGGCAGATATTGGATTATTTTCATCTCTAAATGATTAATAAAATCAGGAGCATTCAGACTGGTCAGGAGCCAAATGTCCCCAGATTGATCGACATCAAAGTGAGGATCCCGCAACACTGTAAATTGCCATTCGCACTTTGATACAGGGTTTGAGCACACATAAAAAGAACAGCAAACATGATAGATCTTTATTTGACCGAACAGTAAGTAGAGATGCCTTGAAGGGATCTGAGTTATTAATAATCGGTATAACTTGAAAAGTATTTATGCAACGTTATCTGCGTTACATTTAAGCTGCAACAACATTGTGAGCAATTAAAAAGATATGAATAGGATAATAGCATGAGTATATTTGGCCATTATATAATAAAAGTATTAATAGCATAATGTAAGCGGTTTTTAGCATGAAAGACCCATGACTGGTGAATCAGTGTGCTGTTTGGTTTCTCTCCAATACTGTGAGGAAAAAAAGAAAAATAAATAAAAAATGGTTGAGTTGTGTAAATGTAAAATCTGTGGAGTGTATATAAGGTGATGTTAAGCGTGACAGGATGATTGACAGGCCGGTTTGCGGTGACAGAATGCACGCAACAGAGTGCAATTTTATGACATGTTAATATGTCTCAAACATTGCCTACTCTTTTGCTGCACACTCGAAAGCATCTATGTTTTACACAGAAAGCAACATACAGTAATCTTTTAATCCTGCCATAATTTAGTTTTACGTGCAATTAAGAAATAGTTTGCCAACAGAAATGGGCCACTTCTATTACAATGAATAGGAGAAATTAGAATTAATAGAACTATTAGAATTATTTATGGTGGCTCTAATATACAAAGTCCTGACTTGCAAATGATAATTTGATCAACAAATTCTTCCTGCATTTCTTCCTGTATGTATGTCTGTATTAATTAGTTAATTAATTTATTTATTTGTGCAAAAAAACAAACAAAAAAAAAAAAAACATTTGTGTATGTTCTTATAGCTGATTTGAAAATGGTTTTATTTGTATTTTTTTGAGATTTCCTTATTAGGGAAGATGTTAAGATATTAAGATTAGGACTGTGATATATATGTTCTCAATATATTTATTTTTGTTATTTTATTTTGTTATTAAATAGAAGGATTAAAACTAACTTCAAACAATAATACACATACAACAAAAGAAAGATATAAATTATGTACAATTTTTTATGTCAGTAGGTTTTCATACAGAAATTCAGAACTTAAATACTTCAGAAATCAATCAAGTGTAAGAGCATAGTTTTTCGTGTATGTATCAAGTATGAATTAATTTTTATTAAATATACAAAAGTTATGTAGTCATTAACCCTAAGAGATGTTCTTTCTGTCGCGTGACAGCTTAGACGCCAGCAGGTTTATTAAGACTATGCACTTTAAGACTTATTTACGTACTTTAAGACTTAATGCACAGATACATATCCATGGACCTATTTCATAAAACAACTATCCCAAATAACCCAGGTTGATTTCAGTTATAGTCTGACTTGTCAGTTGATTTATTTCAAAGTAAGATTAACCGGAATAGGTCTGGCGTATTTGGTAAACTTGTTTTATGAAACAGGCCCCAGATATCTTTCAGTTGTTTAGATTCGTTTAAGACATAAACGTATTTCTCAGGGCAGACCGGGTATTCCACAAGAGTATGTTTAAAACACTGACTGTTTCTATAGCAATCAAAGCTTCTAAAATAGGCTCTTTTATTCAGAAGGCAGGACACTCTGCCATATTGCTTGTTGCACTTTCTCCAATTTATAAATATCATGAGCACTCCATATTTGTATATCTAAAGTTTTTAGTACTGTGCTTTTCTGTAACAATAGACAGATATTATTTTCACAATATAAATAGCATCATGGCAGCCAGTCATATTCCTCTTTTAGTTCAATGGAAGCTGTACTTTTGTGACAATTATTTATAAAGTTCCCCAGTGCGTTCCTAAGTTGCCTGCCAAGTGAACAAACTTGAAAGTGTCTTTAAATGTCCACATTTTCCATACATTGAAAACAAAAGGCTATAAAAGCAGAGAAGACTTTGAAAATGCCCACGCTGCTCTTTTTCCACAACCAAAGCAGCGTTTGGATGATGTAAGGGTGAGTAAATGATAAATGTGTTTTCGTTTTTGGGAACTATCCCTTTAACGGCCCTTATATTTCTGTTCGGTAACATGTAAAACGATTTCTTGTAATTCAGCAGCGTTTGATGTCTTGAGCAGCACGACTGTCTACATCATCAGTATATCACATAACACACACACAACTTTTTGTTTATTTGTTTGGCTTTAGCAAGTACACAAATGCAGTGAAACTGCTTCTCTCATCAAATATTTCAAGTTATTTCACCATATCACTTTGATAAATGCGTTTTTTAACAGCCCCTTCTACCAAATGGAAAATATAACTTCAATGAAAAGAGTTCTGAAGCTTCATTAAAAGTTTTTTGAAGCAAACGAACAGCCTTTCTAGCCCCTCAGGACACAGTTAGTCCCAGATCTCTGAACCTATGCACCTCATCAAGGGCTGTGACGTCCTAATACACTTAAAACTGCCACATGTGCCCATATTTTACAATCATAAAGGAACCTAGTATTCTAGAGATGGTCCAGTGTCATCTGCTACTACATCATTAATTTGTGAAGTCTGTGTTTAAACTTTGTGATTTGCTTTAAACTGTACCCGCAGTAATAAAACTGATACCCAGGGGGTTAATTTACCCCGTGGAACTTGGCACAATCGTTCTCTAAATGTCAGTATAGCAACTGAATTCACCTTGTGATCTCGAAACAATTAAATGTAGCTATATTCTACATATCTTGAATCATTTCACTTTGCATTATGTGGAAATGTAGATTTTTATTTATTTATTTACTTTATTTATTTTTTTTTTTTGCCAAGGTTATATTCCAAAGCAATGCTTGTGTGTATGAAAATGTTTTCATTTATAGGATAGAAGGTAATAAAAGGTCCAAATGTGTCTATTTAAAACTCATTTTAATATAAATAAATTTAAATTGTAAATATAAAATGTGTGTTATAGTTACCTATTTTATGTGTATATAGTATAAATAGTTATATTATTGTTTATTCGTGCAGTACATAATATTTTATTTTAAGCCAGTGTCATGAGCAGAATAGCATGGTAAAATTCTCATTGACGGGGCATTAAGTCTTTAACAGTGCCAAGGAGGCACCGCATTTCTTCATATGTGACCCTTTGTCTGTACTTCTCCGTTACCTGCTCAGGCTTCAGGACCTCTATGAGAACGCAAATGGACAAAGGCAAAAGAGATTCTGCCTTCTTCTGAAAGACATTCTGCCACCTTCTGAATGCTTTACACTTTTTTTTGTGCTGACCATTACTTTCTCATCCATTTTTTTATTTATTACATTTTTTTTTTTTTGAAGAAGCACTTCCTTCCTTGCCTCCTTGGAGAAATGACATCCCTTGGAGGACACCCACAGAATCTGTCATGATATGCCATCTTTCTTAAATCCTCAGTAGACCCTGGTTGGGCATATTTTATTTTATTTTATTTATTTAGATTTTTTTTTTTTTTTTGGTGGGTGCTATCAAGTTTACACTCAAGCTGTTAGTAAACCAGGTTCCCTGCTGGAGCCACGGCACGGCAGTTAGTATGCACACACACACACACACACACACACACACACAAAGAGTCTTAACAGAAATGAAACCTCATTACTAACCGATTTAAGATGTTCTTCATAGCAGCAGCTGTTGTTTCGGCCTCATATATGTACCACAGTCCTTCTGCAAACCGCTCAAGACACTCAAGATAATACACATTGTTTGCGGTTGGTTTTAATGTTACTGAGTTGCTAATTTTGTTACATTAATGGGATAAAAACAAATAACATTACTGTAGTATGCTTTTTGGTAACGTTTCAAACATATAATTGTTTACTTTATTTGCTTCTGTCCACTCTCTCAGATAGCTATTTTTAATAGCTATTTTAATATATATATATATATATATATATATATATATATATATATATATATATATATATATATATATATATATATATATATATATATAGCTTAAATTACTGACATGAAGGATACAACTGGAATCAAATTATATTTGGACAAATAGATATATCTATTGCTTAAGAGATGTGCACTGAGGTTTTGTTTAATGTGGTTAGACAGTTAGCTATTCTAGCTTTTTGTTCAAACAACCTGAGACATTTCTGGACCTGGATGAAGCTTTCATACTAGCTCTAGGTGACCAAAAATGGTCGAGGAGACTCATAGAAAAACACAAAGTCTTCCACGGGTAGAGTTTGAAGTGAAGGTTTTGACAAGTGTCCAGTCTCGCTTTGGCCTTGTCCCACTTGCAGATCTTTTGCACTGTAAGATGAATTGGTTTAGAGGAGAAGCCTGTCGACAAGAGAAGGTCAGGATCTTGGATGGTTATGTGTGACTGCTCATTAAGTCTCAACCAGCCTTTAGAGTTCTGCTTATGAGAGAAACGTCCACCACAGCAACTGACCAGACGGACTGCACAAGGAAAAGCACAGCTCTTGTTTCAACAACAGTGGGAGGAAAATAATGAATGTCGGTTTCTGCTGGACTACTGCTGTGCTGTTTAGTGTGGTGGGCATGTAATTGTCTGGAAGACATTTCCAAATTCGACATTTGAGCGTGGAAGAAGCTGGATTTATATGAATACATGTATATCTGTGCAGTGTGTTCATAAATAAATAAATAAATGTACCAAAAGAAGCTGTGGGAAGACACGCGTTTAAAAACTGTTTGTATTATTTTCAACCTTGGGAGAAAAACTTACGAACCATGAGACCTTGTTTAGTCTCTCCCCAGAACTTCTATGAAATAATGCCCTCCTGTTGCAGTAATGGCAATGTTCAAACAGTGTGCCAGGCGTTCTGCCCACGGAAATCAAAAGCTATCAGCTTGAAGGAACCATCAGAGTTTCCTTTTGTACTCTTTTGAGCTATTAGCTATTAGCTATTTACAAAAAATTGTTTTGCACAGAGTATCCCTGCATTTTAATAACAACTAGGTGGTATAGCAAGGTTTTACAAAGAATAACTATTTTTAACTTTGCACAGTGGAATGTGGCGCTCTGGTGTGAGGCTTTGGAAAACTTAAGTAAAAAAAAAAAAAATTAAAGTAAGATATTTTAATGACATCTGAGAGCTTTTCTGACCATGCATAGACAGCAACACAACTGACACATTCAAGGCCCAGAAAGGTCATAAGGACATGATTAAAATATTTCATGGGGCATCAAAGGTTCAACTGTAATGTTAAAAAGCTAGAGAAATAATGATTTAATTCAACAATTTCTTCCTCTTTGTCAGTCTTTGATGCACGTTTAAGAGATTACATGGGTAACTGGGTAACTGTGAAAAATATTTGTCTTTGGTGTCTTTTTTTTTTCTTTTAGACAGTCATTTTGATTAATGTGTGAAAATTTATTCAAATTATCAAATTATCAAATTACTTTTTTGCACCATTTACATGCAAATATGTTCACTTCAGGTACAAATATATACCTTTTACCTTTAGGTAATAAAATGCACCCTTTAAGGTTAAATAAGGCACAAATATGTGTCTTTTGAGTGGGTGACCTTTTTTCCATTAAGGAAAATGTATATGTAAATATCCAATGCATTTTAAAGTCTTCAGTATCGACCAATAGCCAATATGGTATCGATATCATGCGTCCCAAATTGCCACATAGTCAAGCTACTCACTTGATTAAAATTTTTTGTGCGCTGACAGCTCTGGTTTATTGGTAATTTGAGTATTTCACAGTGCATGCAGTGACCTTGTAGTTCCTCGATGAGTAGCAAAAACCGCACAGCGTCTCTGTGAAAACAGCTCAAAGGTACTTCCAAATCTGAAGCATGTGACAGTTCTATCGCATCAATGTTTTCTATGTTTAGACTTCATTCCCATTCAGGCTGTAATTAGTATAGACGTCCTCGTAATTAGAAAAGCACTGAGTTATTGCATCAAGCCCATTAGCAATGATGAGTTTATTGCTGTACTGGTGACTTTTGAGATTCGCAGTGGTATTTTTAATGAACTGTAATAATCTAAAAAGGTTTTTTGTCTAAAGCTGCATGATTCTGTTGAAAGGAAATGTACATTTTATCGCTCCGCGAAAGCTTTTGTACGTAATTAACTGTACTAAGCGTAGTACAGAAATCCCCTGTTTTCTTGTAGAGTTTCTAGTCCTTTACAACTACTATATGTGCTTTAATCAGGGGAGTGGTGGTGGGTTCGGTTCTAGCTCTGTGATAATATCTGCCTGCAGTTTTCCAGCAGTGTGGGTGGACTCACCTTGTTGCTGTTGCTACGTCTCTCTGTAGAGCTTTGCTGTGCACACAGGCAGATTGTAATGGCAAGTGCCTCTGTCTCTTTCCTCTCTCCAGTGTAATGAGAGCTTAATTAAGTCTGCCAGCTGCAAAAAAGTCAATTAACATATTGTGTGTGAATGACTTATTAGATTTTTTCAGTGTCTCTTGGGTGAGCAGGTAGGTTGAATACAGTCACATACATTTGTGAGGCGGCTTGAAGGCTCAATTAAATTAAACTGCCTTTGATAGCATGCAGTCTCTCTCGCTTACAACAGTGATGAGTAATGAAGTCAATAAGACCTCTTGATTCACAGCTGTAGTGAAGTCTCTGAGATCCTATTTAGCTGTCGGATGCTAATGTGTGTGTGTGTGTGTGTGTGTTTTGAAAAGATGCTGCATGGAGTTAGGGTTTACTTTTGTTTTTGTTGTTGGTTCTCTAAAGGCATTTCTTTCGGTAGTGGCTTACAGTGATTCGGCTGGAGGACTTGGACAGAGCTAGAGCTGGAAAGAGCCTCTGTTCTGTTCAGTTGCATCAGACAAAATGTATTTCATGCATGGTTAGAGAGTCTTAATTCTTTGCAAATTGAGTGGTTGGTGGGTTGCCAGGGTTGGACAAGCTCATGGAGCGGTCCGGGCTTCCTTGTAAGCAAAACTGATGCCGTTTATAGTCAAGCTGCATTGTGTGTGACAAATCATTTTAACTAGATACATTTACTCATACATATAGGCAAAATCAATCATTAAACAGTAAAAAAATATATGATTCAAAATGTTAAATAAACAACAATAGCGTTTCTATAGGTCAAATATTCCATGTCTGTGAGCTATTGTGTTTGCTTCCACAAGATGCTCTTCGGATCATCTCAGATAACGCTGGAGAACAAAGCAAACTCTCACAAACTCGTACGGCTCAAGTATTGCTCAAGCACCGGAATTCAAATTAAACAAGACAAAATGTTCTGAAATAAATTTTGTCAATTTCTAATTTGTGTAAACTTGAGTAATTTGTCAAGAGGAAATGTATATCACAAAACACTAAATAAGGGCATTTTGCACTAATGGATTCAGACCCTTCAACCCTTTTTGTGTATACTGACAATTTTCCAGAGGCTGATTTGATTTCCCAACAGGAAGGTTTGTCAGTTGTTACCACTAGGGGACACTGTTGTGCAGGATGACTTGTTCTTTGTTTTATCAACCCCACCCCCTCCAAAGGTAACAGTTCCTGCCTTTAATGGCACATCTTGCCAAAGCTAGCCAGCCCATAATAGAGCCGCATATTTATGGCTGACTAGAAATATGTCTCACATGATGAGTACAGTCATGCATAAGCGCAGCTCTAAGACAGTTCACCAGCTCAGGGTGAGTGATTCACCATACTCGGTCAGTTCCAAAGAAAAACTCAAAATAGATTTATTTATTTAGTTATTTACGTGTGTTAATTATTTTTTTTTATTTTATTTATTATTATCGTTGTTGTTGTTTTTTTCAAAGTAGTTTAGAAAGTTCTAAACTATAGATCCATAAGGCATATATCGTAAACAGTTACGCTGCTGCTTCCAGGCATTTAGACAACTATTATGCCATTAGCAGCAAACAAAATAAATGACTATTATTCCTTTAAGATTTGTTCACCTTAAATAGGATGACTTTTTTTGTTGTTGTTGTTGTTGTTTTTTTAATTTCCAAAAAAGCTAACCAAACAAAAAACTACTTTATGTTAAATGTCACGGTTATTTATTCATTTTTCCACCATATAGTGGTTAAATACTTTACACTATACGTTTTTATACTCTTTTAGAATTAAAAATATATTTTAAAGAATGTATTTTACTACAGTATAGTATAGTATATTTGAAACATATTATGTATTAATTTATTTTGTCTACAGTGCGCCCCTAACCAAAACCAAATCACTTGTAAAAATTAATCTGTCTCTGATGTGAGAAGACGGACAGATGGTTGGATTACACAATATACAATAACTGCGAAGACTGCTGTTGGACATGTATTAAATTCTAAATACACATTTCGCGGCATTACATTAAGAGCATTTTCAAAGGATTGCGAGACAAATTAACGCATGAATGAGTAAAAAACAGGAAGTTCCTCCAAGACAGTGATGTATGTTGATTTATTGCTCTGTTGATGTGTGTGTACATTGCAGTTCATCATTTCAGGATGAAAACGGAATCTCTTCTATCATATCTCTGTTCACACAGCGTGAACTTTACTTCTTCTCCGGAGCTGTGCTAAGTGTTGTGGCAGGGGTGGTGACAGACACAGGTGGCGGTGTGAGTGTGTTAAATGAGTGTGAGGTTGAGTTCCTCTCCTGTGGTGCTGATGGTAGGTTGTTAGCGTGATGACCAGCAAGCAGCCCATTGGGGGGCTTCGGTTCCTCCGTGTGTCACACACACATTGTCATGGAGACGGCGCTTTTCACAGCGTTCTGCTCCGGCGGAAGACGAGCCAGCGCGTGCGTTAGCATGGAAATGCGTGAATTGTTGTATTTCCCCGGTTATAGATTAGCTTAAGCACATAAATTGCATTTTTTATCGAATATTTAACATTTTCCACTAGGTCAGTGCATGTAACCTTTTCCTAATATCCCAACAGCTGCAATAATTAATGTGCTAGCTTCTCGCTGGCTCTCATCTTATGCTAATAGCATCGCCAGTGACTGAGGTTATTTCTTTTTTCTTTTTCTCCAGTGCGAAAGCTCGACGTGGGTGTGCTTTCTTCTCCTCCTTTCAGACGAGATCACTGTGAGGATTTGGTAGACATTCCCCAGATGGCGAACACTGCTATGACCTTTCACCCCAGGCTCCTCAGACATGAAGCGGCCATTTGTTGGCGTCGTGGATCGAGGGCATCTCTGAACTTTCCCACCACCCATATCTGATGTCTGATGAAAGGTTTAGCTAACACATTGGCCGCATTGTTTATCAATAAATGCTTTTTCTGAACCCACTCATGCTGGAATAATGGGAACGGCTGTGTTCGCGGCGTCTTACAAAACGTCTTTATAATATATCAGAGATTTCACAGTACAGTGCGTCTCGTCTTCCTTATTTCCTTCTCTCAGTGGCTCGCTTATCGCACTGTCTAGTCGCATTCATTTCCATGGCAATAAGGCAACGGCAAGGTGACAGGAAGCAGGCATGTTCCGTAGAGCCCCTGAGCAGGAAGTGTCAGAATCCCTGCCTTGTGAAAGACAGCAGGGGAAGTGCTGGGCGCTGACTATCTGCTACACCAGGCCAGGTGTGACCCCTATATCTGTCAGTGACTACCTTTTTAAAAACTCCCAGCCAACTCTCTATGGGCAATGACACAGCCAACTGTTTCTCTAGGGATGATTAGACATATGCCGTCCTGTTCTGCAATGAATGGATCCGTGGCATCGCTTTTGAGTTGTTGTTTTTTTTTTTTTAACGTGACTCATTCGAATTAAGTCTGTTTAGTATGACACATTTGTGGTGGCGCATTTGGTGTAGCAGCTCGCGGAGCTGGATATCGCTGATTGATTTGAATATGAAAAAGAAAAGGAAATGTGCTCTGTGAATTCAGTGCGCTTAGAAGAATGGAAAGAGAAATCCGAATGAGTCAGAGAACAGAAGGCTCTGGCACTGTAGACAACACAGTGGTATTTAATCATGTAAATTACAATGAAAGTGAGCCAACATGTATCTGTATGTTTTTGGTCCCATGATGGATTATCCCTTGTGATTCCTGTGCCTGAACAAAAAAAAAAAATTTACAGTACAGTACTAGACAGCGTTGTCATTAGTAGATTGGTACTGAACTGATCATAACGGTGTAGCACTGGTAGGTCACACAGAATATATATATATATATATATATATATATATATATATATATATATATATATATATATATAAATAATGTAGAGAAATAACCAAATACTTGTTATTATTGTAGCTTTTTTATTATACATTTAATCTTATATAAACAAAATTAATTTAGACACAATTTCTGTATTCAGGTTTCTCTGTTTCTTTTTAAATAAAAAAGAAATAATGTTTAAAATGAAACATGTATTTTATTATTTAATATATAGGTCTACACATATTTTTGTATATATTTTGGACGTATTAAAAAATATGTAATATATTAATAGGGTCATCAAGTTAGAAATCAAAATTTCCTTGATCTTTTGATATACAGTAGTTATATTTTTATGCAAAATATTTTTTATATAGTCCTCAAGACAAACAAAATATATATATATATTAAAATAACCCTCCTCAAAAGTTTGGGAACCCTTGGTAGTTATTACTGTGTGTGTTAACCTGGATGTTTTTTGTCTGATGATTGTTAAATTTAAAGATTAAGGTAAATTGTACTTAATTTGTCTTCCGGAAACATGCGAGTTGCTTCACTATGTGAAAAATACCATTTCAACAAAATAAGAAAACATTAAAACATGCAAAAAATGATGGAAAACTGTAGGACATGCTGTTTAACTGTTCAGAAAAAAAATAGGTACTCATGAATAACTGTCACAAAAAAAAAAAAAAAAAAAAAAAAGCAGTCATAGATCATCCAGATTAACACACACATCAGTAACAAACAAGGGTTCCCAAACTTTTGAGGGGGTATATTTCAAGAATTTTTCCTATTTTTTCCTATTTTTTGTCTTGTGGACTATATGTATATATAAATTAACATTATATATATATATATATATATATATATATATATATATATATATATATATATATATATATATATATATAAAATAACATGCATTTTGTATAATATAATAAAAAAACAGGTTGCGGAGTGTATGCTATAATTTGATAAAGCACACCATTGCCTGCTTCCACATCGCTGACTGCTCAATCCTACCCACTGATTCAAGTATATACCTGAGCTAAAAGTGAGGCAAAGGAAGGTCTACACAGAAATAAAATTCTATACTTCATCTGATTAGCTTTGATTAACTTTATTTTTATTTGTTCATTTCATGTTATAATGGATTCCTGAATGAAACAAACAATGCTGTGCCAACATTGGATACGTGTGGACAACTCTTATCATTATGTGTTCATTATCTGTTATTAACAATCTTTTAATATGTACTGAGTATCGTTTTTAACCTAAATTATAGCAACATCCGTCTATGAAAGCATACGCAACTATTAGCCATTTACAGCAGTCGGCATTTCCTTCCAAGTCTGTCCATTCGAACAGCAGAACGCCTCAATTGTTTAAGAGCCAAGAGGTGTGTTCGACTTGAAACGGCACTTCAGCCACCAATTATTGTATGACATCAAAGCACAGTGAGTCGACAGCGATTATAACGAACATATGGAACCATCAGCTGTCAAACAGCCTCGCAGTACTTTGATGTCATACACCTATCGGTCGCTGCAGCGCCGCTTCAAGTCAAACGCACCTATTCCAGTCTTCCCCTGCACTGGAGTCGACACAACGCAGGACCTACTCACTCAGGGCGGGTCTAAGGTAAGACAGCCTTGTCAATCAACTATCGTGGGAGGGGCCTGTGCAGAACTACATCATTCTGCAAGGATGAATATCAGAACAGCCTGATTTGAGAAAGGGGATTTTAAAATAGGGATCATTATAGGATGGATGTCCACAAACACTACCAACGTACATTTATGTTAAAGCATATTGTAAAGTAGATTTCGCATCCAATGACCCCTTTAAAACAGGACTGTTAAAGTGTGCGAACAATTTAGAGATGTAGCCTGATGGGTAGCAAACATGATTTAATGCGGAGGCAAGAAAGTAACTAAATAACTGAACTGGGGCATAAATGGATTGACAGACTGTATTATTATTATTTACACTATTGTTAAGTTTGGCATGTTTATAAACTTGTCTTGTGATGTCAGGATGCGTTTGTCTCTACTTAAAATGCATCAAGTATTGAGGGGTGTGTGTGTGTGTGTGTGTGTGTGTGTGTGGTTAGTCATGACAACATGTTTTCCACATATACTTGTTGATAATAAAGATATAATGGACATTTTAGGACTATATGAATGAAGAAAACATTTAGCACAGAACTCGTTTAAGCTGAATCAACCACATAATCTTCTTAAACAATATTAATTATAAATAGGCAGTTATGGAATTTGTAGCAACGTAATTAGTTTAAATAAATGTATTTAGTGAACTTAAACATTAAGCAGATGAATTTAACTTTTTTAACAAAGCCATGCAAACTGTTACCTTAAGCTCTATGAACGGCTCTCTTTTTTTACTGTATGAATGAATTATGAACTATAATGAATATGTCGCATGAAATAATTATAATGGCCATTGCATTGAATTCAGCCAATTTGCAACAATGAGCAAATCAATGCAGCTGTCCTCATTAGTTCCTCTGTTTGCAAAGACCTCCTGAGTTATCATCTAAACATCCTGGCAGGGTAATTGCCTGATAGGTCTATAAATCAAAATATTCCAGAGGAAGACGTCGGACAGAGCAGCGCAGCATTTACTAGGCCTGTAGATGTGCAGACGATACTTACTACCTCAAGTCAGTATTGTTGATGTCAAAAGAGAACATGTTTTTTAGAAGACGGATTGTCTCGATTATTGTTGGGGGTCTTAGGAGAGTCCCAAAGCTTTCTGGAGCCAGAAGGCATATAGAGACTTCCAGCTTCAGTTTCATATGAATGTGTCTGTTCTTTTCCATTGGGCTTCACTGAGACAAAACATCAGATAAGAGCTCAAAACATGCACATTTCCTGTTGGAAATCTATTGGCCAGACTACGGTCACACTCCAGAGGAAACACTGTAATTTTAATACATTTGTCTTTTTCCTATATGTCTAGCTTCTGTGTTTGAACTTTTGTGATTTGCATTCATAAAGAAAGTGATTATTATTTATTTTATTTTTTTTGGAGTGGCGTGACCTGTATTTTTCATCAAAACAAAAAATAGATAATGGCATAATATAACTGATTTAAACTATTGGACGGTAAGCCATGAACCTAAGAATAAATACATGTTAGAAAAGGTACAATTATAAGTTTAGAAAAGCTTTACTCATAAATAATTGAATAGTGCTTTTGAAATATATATGCATATATATTTAAAATGAAATAAACTCACATGCACTGAATCATATCAACTTAATGAAAGCTTTTTATTTAGTCTTGTGGAGATTTGTGGCCCATTTAAGACAGCCACAAACACATTTATCTTATTAACCTCCCATTTGTAAGACCATTTCATTCTTAGATTTAAACTTATACCAGCCGTTTGTTTAATGCTTTATTCTGGTTGTTTTAACATTCTTAGGTGTGCAGTTATTTTCAATAAATGCATATCCATGAAAAGGACTCTATAATTCCTGTGATGCTTTAAACGCAAATAGGATTGCGGAATGTGATAAAAATGGAATTTACTCTATAATGTGGAATGTAATGGAATTTGGACAGAAATGTAATAATGAATGACGACGTGCTATCACAGAAGTGTGGTTTCATTTACCTCACGGGTGACACTCGTGTTTTTTCAGCTTTTGCTGCTTTAATATATGAGCATGAAACATGAAAATAATCTGACTGAGACTGCTCTGACTAAGAATTGCTTAGCAATAATCATTAATATTATAAAACAGCAAATAATATTAATATATATATATATATATATATATATATATATATATATATATATATATATATATATATATATATATATATATATATATATACTGTATATATAATAAACGTCTGTTTCATTTTGAAGATACTTTGACAGAAATATATTGCTTAATGTAATGATACTACTTCTAATGATAAAACATAAACATAATTAATAAGCAATATTTACTAGAAAAAAATTATATACACTAAATTGTATTTCTGAAAATAAACAAACAAATGAAGTGCATTTAAAATGAAAATGAATGGAAAACTTAAAGAAAGAAAAATAAAACTGAAGTTTGGAATTAGCAACAGATGATTAAGATAAACGCAAGCCCTACACACAGGAAAAATATCTGAGATGAATGCTTAGAAATAAAACATCTGAACAATATCTTGAGGGGTCCTTTGAATTATTGAAAAATAATGCATACTCCCCTTTATGTTGTGGCTGCATTTCCACCTCAGAAGTGCATTATTTTTCAATAATTCAGTGGCCAGTCATCAATTATTCCTACTTATACAATAACAGTGGTCAGTTCATAAGTCCAAGATGACTGTAATATTGCCCGGCAAAAAAACCCAAAAAACTTACAGAGCACACCTTTAACTTCTAAAACAGTAGCTACACCATTTAAATGTATGAGTTTGTAAAGGACACTAAACTGACAGCAATAGCAGTTGCCAGAGAAAATTGCCAGCTTTCACTCAGAGATTCAATGAATATATTTTAAATAAATGCAGCTCCAAAACAAAACGAAAAACAAGCAGAAGTTCTAAAAGCCCAGTAATAAATATTTATTACAGTACTGAGGCTTAAGTATGTTTGTGTGACTGTTGACCTATAAAAGTGTGCCGTCTACTAAGCGTGCATTCATCCTGCCTTTTCATCCCATTTATTTCACATCCTCACATTATCTGCGACAGCTACACAAGCAAACCACAGGGAATTCTCACATTTTTCAGATTTGACACTACCATTGTCTTAAATCAACTAAAGCCATGCAGCTGGCACTGACAATCAGACATGACCATGAATTTCTGTAGCTTATTATTATGTGGTAACAAATGTATTACAACAAAAGATCTTTACTATTTGATTAAAGCGGGAGCGGATACTCGTGTAGGCTCTTCTGTCTCTGAAAGAGGTTGAGGTTCATTTTTTTTGCCACAACGCCATGCACAATGTCAGGAGATTTGTTTTTTTTAATTCAGAAGTCATTCCTTTGGGATTATAATTACACATATCTAAATTTTAAACAACAAAGAGCTCCAGTGTTATACATAAACAAAAACCTAAACAAACAAGCAATCAAATCTAATGGGATTAAATGGAAATATTGTAACAGACCTCCTTAAGAATGTATTTTTCATCGCTCTAGTCATTATAGGATACATTTGCACTGTGTCACCACACCAAATAAAGTATGCATGCATTTTCATACCGCATGCTATCTTTAATGCTGCCAGAGGCACTAAAATATTCAGCTGGTTCAGTCTCGTTCACTGTCTATAGAAAGAACTCACTAATTGAACTAGAATAAAGAGTAAAATCTCGCTTCACTAATAATTATTTGGGCAATTAAAAATTAAACAAATATAACTTTATATAACATTAACAAACTGGGGCAATGCTTTTGATGTTATATTATACATTCTAGTGAAGCGTATTTCTGCTTTCAAAGGGTACAGTTCTTGACCAATTTTATGTAATGATTCAATTGCCTCTCAGATCTCCGCCAACACCAAAGGAATATGTAATGCATTAGTCAATTAGCACAATGAGCGGGATTTTTATCTTTGAGGAACGTCTGGAAAAAACAATGTGTATTGAGGAAGGCTCAGAAAAATCTGCACATTCTTTTGACAAGTTGTAAGTATAGCATGTCTCACATTGTTCTATACGTTCCTCCCATCACCCATAAATAGATTAAAAGTCTAACTAATGCAATACTTTATAAGCAAAACTGTTTTCTTTCTACACTGTAATTTTCTTTTTTTTCAGTTTTTCAGACTTTTTCATTCAAAATTGCATATATAATTCAATGCATCGCTTGTAAATTCTCTGTAGTTATTTATGAAATTTACATGCCGTTTCTGAGCGCGAATCTCCCTTAAATATATTTGTCAAAATTGGAGTCACAGTTTATCATGACAGGCTTTTGTGCTTGTGCATAAACACTTATGTAATTACAAATCCTCTCCCAGTTAATGACTTCATTCAGACCGCGAATGTTAAATTCTCAGTATTCTCTCGTGACTGAGCATTGTACTGTTTCTGCTCTGAATCCTTTTGCTAGCACGAAACTTCACTGAAACCCAAGCTGGTTAAGCTATGCAGTGGATTAAACACTTTGCTCCTTTTAAGTGCCACGCTGGTTTATGCGTCTGGAAGCTTCTGATAGATTGTTTTATTTGTATACATAGACAGGGAAAGTTCGTTTCTTCAAGAGCAGACTGTGTGTAAGGGCGGGTGCACACGAGACGGAGCAGAGCTGCCCTGATCTCATCAGCGAGAAGCCCCGTGATGACCACATCAGAGCAAAACCGTCATGAGAGATGTTCCTCTCTTCTGATCAAAGATGTGAGGGGAAGTTTAGCAAAGCATACTTCACCCAACACGAGCAGACCTGAGTGACCCTTTGAGAAAGGCAGCGTCAGATTCATCATGATAGGTTTACATCCAGAGCCTTTGGAGTAGATTATTTAGGTAATGGAAAAAAATCGTTGCCCATTTCAAGCCAAGATGAGAAGTTTATCGCGCAAAAGGGCACACAGTTTACATCGCGGTGTCTGAGATGTGTGCAGAAATATAAATGCAATGCTATAAAAAAAACAAACAAAAGAAAATCGCGTAATAAAATACAGTTGAAAGATATATGTTTGTAGAGGATTGGTAAATTACTAAGACTGCAAGTGTCTAATTGTCTCACTGTTCATTAGTACCAAACCGGGGCCCCGTCACTCTGGCATTCTCTTGAACTTTACATTTATGAAGAAAAGCAAGCAATTCAATTCTTTTCTTTTGGTTTTGTCGATGATGGGAATTTAATAGCATGGAGTGTGTAAGGAAAGCAGTTTAATTAAATCTTCTCTTATGCGAGGATGTCTTGGTGCAATCAAGACAACATTCCTCATCCAATACAATACTGATATAAAGGGGGAAAAAAAACAATTACACTTTGTGCATCACTGCCAGTTTTCTGTTGTTTAAAAATCAATAGTAATTTTCAGCTGATGATAAACAATCTCATAGCAGAAGACCGTGTTTTCATACCGTTTCAAATTAAATTCAAATTTAGAATGATTACTGTTGTTCAACTTCATTCCAGAAACGAATCGGCTAATTTTTCACATGGCATTGGAACATGTTAAAAAACGAAACCCGAATTAAGGACATATTCAAGGATATATTAAAGGGGTCATTGCATGCCTATTTTACACAGGTTGATATGATTCTTTAGGGTCTTAATGAATAGTTTGTAACATAGTTAGGTTAAAATGTCTCAATGGTGGTGTAAAACAACACCATTTTACCCTGTCAAAAGCATTTTCCCTCATGTAGCATTTTGCTTTAAATGCAAATGAGCTCTCTGTTTACTTTAGCCACGTTGGTTTGCAAAGACTCATTCAAAAAAAACTTGTGCTCACTTCTGTTGGTGAGGCTGGATAAACGAATGATTGGTTCACAATCAAACATTAGCCTGTGCGTCTTCAGCGGCTCAGATGTCGAGTGTAAATGACAACTGCTATGTTCATTATTATGTCTGACAACAAAACACCTAAACTGGCTGGATAACCTTTAAGGACCTGTACTGCTGAGTGTGTTTGCTGCTGTCATTTAAAGACTGGAATACACTACATGACTTTTGCCCTGATTTACAGTTTGAATAAATCAGAGCCAGTCTGCCGATTTGAAGTGACAGATTTCATAGAAAAGCATGTAGTTGTATGATGAACACAGACATCATTTTTCAGACTATGATTTAAACGTTAGATTTTTTTGTCTGATTTTAGAACAAATGCTGTTTTCGTTTGTCAGGTATCTCATCGAGCGTTTCGGTGTGAGTTTGTTGTGATCGGTAGAAGTCCAGTAGTTTATCATCCTCAATGTATTTTGGTCAGTATTTTGTGTGTGTGTGTGTGTGTGTGTGTGTGTGTGTGTGTGTTTTTTTTAAATGCATTGGTCAATATTCATTCTAATTGCATGTACAATATTTCACATTGTTAGCAATTTGTTTCACTGATAGGAGGAAAAAAACAAATCAAAACAAAAAAACAAAAAAGATGGCTAGAACAATGAGAAACAAGAGTGAGTAAATACTGACAGAATTTAAATTTTGAGTGAACTGGTCCTTTAACATTGGCTGCTTTTTTGCTTCCAGGTCAGATTAGGGTAAACACTTGTGCCTCGGCACACCAGCACATCGGTGCCAAAAACACAGCCTGGCTCATCTCATTTTCCACAGAGATGGTTTGGCAAAGCTGATGCCACTTTTAATCCTTCTTTGAGTACATTCTTCTGACTGCTAACTTCCCACCCCAGATCAAGTGCTGCACAACTGATAACGTAGAGCCCGAGGTGACTGTTTGCGTGATTCTCCAGTTGCTCTCATGGTTGTTTCATTCTGAAGGCTTGCCAGAACTGGCTGTCTACTTTTTGTCAAGGTTTGCAGAGCAGCCCTGTCCTGAATTTGAGTATGTGATTAGACACTCGTGGTAGAAGTCATGCAAAAGCACATCCTCAAACTAGTCTGCGGTTACCAGGGTAACCAGAATGGATTGGCTCTGATGCTGATTTAAAAAATCGTAAATCCTTGTTGTTCCTCTCCATTGAAACCACTGAGCTTTGACACCCTCAGGGATCTGAAAGGGTGACGGTTAGATTATAAGCAGTGGCATACTTTGATTTGCCCATCTTCGGTGCATCATCATAGATATTATTTGGCTCCATGCACACCCTTCTGTCATTCCGCTCAGTGCTATCACAAGTAAACTATCTTGCGGCTATGTGACGCCCTCAGTGAGCCAAGAGTACACACCTGTCTTGCTTCTTTTCTACGCCTAAGTATTCACATGCCATTTTAAACAGTTGCACTTGACAAGTTGTGACATTTTCGTCAAGAGAATTCAGGAAAAGCCTGTCTTATATGTTGCATCTCTTTATATGCACGGCATGCTAAGCAAGTGTGTATACTTGTTTGGTTCTGGTATAGAGCTATAACACACTCTTCAAGTGTCAATGCTAAAAATACAAGAGAACGTTATGCGAAGGTATGAGAGTCAGGCAAAGCTCAATACTCAAAATACTGAGGGTGCTTCATAAATTAGTGAGTGTGCTCTAACTAGGATTGTAACTACTAGAAATATGTCACTTTTTCACAAGTTTAACGCAATCTCACATAGTTAGAACCAATGAAGTTCTCTACGCTGCCCAATGAATCCTTCATTTACACTGTGTATGCACTTTTTTTATAATGAGATGAATCTTGCTGAACACAACACTTGAACAAAAACTTTTAACTTGAATGCCTGGATTCTAATTTTCTCTTATTGGCTGTTGAGTTTAAGAAATCAACACATATGTCTGCGATTGGCTACATTGCTCAATGCTGCAAGAGCATAATGAATTAGAAACCGATCTCCAAAGCGCAAACCATAACACACTGGATAGTCCTAGTTATTTTGTTGGAGAGTGCTTAGGACAGTGTCTGATCAGAGCTGAATGTTTACCACTGAATGGCTAATATGTGAAAATGGCTAATATGTGAAAAGTATTTAACGGGACAGTTTCCTCACCCTCAAGTTGTGCCAATGTGGAATGATTTTCTTTCTTCCAAGTAAAAAAAGAAGCTATGTCTGAGGAAAAAGAATGCAATGCAAGTGACCAGTAATCATTTTTATTATTGGATCTATGAAATCTGTGGAAGCTTGCTTGTTTGTAAGTCTAAAAAGAAAAGTCAGAATTTTAAAATATGAACCTGTGAGATATAAAGCAAACTGCAAAAAAAAACAAAAAAAAAAACGGTTATGAAAAACGTTTTGTTGTGGGGGGAAAAAAACACAACATTGCCAGAAATCTGAGAGGAAAAAAAAAGTCCAAATTGTGAGATATAAAGTCAGAACTGTGAGATAAAAAGTTGCAATTATGTAATTATTCTTATGCCTCTAACGATCAATTTTTATGCCCTTGATGTTCTAGCAAATGTTTCCAAGGTGCTATATCAAAGTTAGAAATTCCACCACCATGGCAACACTTTTTGTATGTGTTCATGAGGTGCATCAAAATGCGTCATGCCAGGTTTTACATCAATAATGCAAAGCATCTTTGTTTCTTCTGCGTATCCTAATGATCACAGTGTCCCAAATTTGAATATATGCATATTTATGAAATTTGACATTAAGTATGTGCAGGCTACAGTTACAAGGTATTCAGTGATTTGATTGATTGATTTATTTATTTAATACTTTATTTTGGGGGGGGGCATTTGGCACTGATATCTTTTTGTCACCATCCCCTTTCATTGTGTGAAAAGGAGCAGTGTAAACAGTTTGGAATGATATGAGGGTGAGTAAGGATGACAGAATTGTTATTATTGGGTGAACTAACCCCCTTCCCCCTGGGCTACAATGTCAAGAATTGAATTCGTAGTCTATTGCTGTTATGACATTAGTGTATTCGCGTTTGACTGGGGTTGTTCTTTGGTTTGCCTTTGATTGTTCAACTAAACTATCAGCATACATCTGCAAATCCTTTTTATTTCGTTTTTTGCAAAAATGACACATTTTCACGAAATAATCATTAAATATATTTATACTCTGTTGATTGCCATAATATTACTCCGTACTGTCGTCTGAGGTGAGACGGCCCGTTTTTATGATTTTCATTGCTATAACAGCTACGCAGACATTTCCATTTATTTCCCCTAATAATATATTGTCTGATGCTTCATCCTTCTGTACATGTTAAAATAATCTCTGAATATGTTATGATTTGGCAGTGAATGCCCCTGTTCTTAAGGGAGCATCATTCCCTATATTATATATAATCATAGATAATACCAGGAACATGTTGCCTGTCTGGTTGAGATTTTGAGTTGTGAAATAACTTGCGGTGGCAGTATGTTTTATTGCCCTGGCTCAGGAGGCTGGTGAGAACATCTGCCTAATTGTTTTGTGTCATTGCGGGGCCCCATCGCATGCTCATTGTAGAATTAGCTGTGACAGTGTTTGCTCTGAGAGATACTGACATGTTGGCTCTCGCTCTGCACACCTCAGTATGCGGGCCCCGCTATCACCTCGGGTGGCCTGGTGCATGCTGGCTGAATCTCCTGACAGAACACAGAGCTACTGGTTTTATTCAGATATACATTAGCTTTGGCCCGTGAGGCATCTTGTGTCTCATAAAGTTCTCATTAAGGGTTTATTTTGCTGGCCGGGCGGCCGATGAGGGCCGGGGTTGTGGGAATGCCCACCAGAGCATGCTCTACACCAGAGATTCACAGGAGTATGAGAGACATAAAAGCCACTCTTTCTTCTTCTGGCTTGCAGCGAGCATTAGCTGCTTCAGTGCCACAGGTTCACTGAGCCATAGGTGCATTCTGTGTAATTCACGCAATGCCATCTGAACATGACGTTAGTGCTGGAGTCATTCTAGATGAAAGCCGCGGTGCCATATAATTCAAAGCCTGTTTCAGACTGTACAATAACGCATTTTGTTCCAGGGATGGAAATAGGGTGTCTTTCAGGTGGGACGCTTGTTTTGTGGGCCAGCCGTCTAAACCGAATTTACATGCAGCATGATCACATAATTATTTAATAGGTTAATATTAGCATTCCTTTTACACAAATACTGGTGTGCTTATTTTTATTTGTTTGTTTAGTCTTTTTAGAGTTATCAAAACTAGTGCCATTTAAAAATCTCTATCCGTGATTAATTTTTTTGCCATAGATTTTTTGCTGTAGGGTAGCATTTGGATTTAATGTTTTGTAAAGCTTTTTAGTAGTATGTATCAGACACTGAATTTGTGTTATATACTAACGCAGCCTACAACGAACTCAACATTTTACTGTCAAAACATCTTGATATACATCACGTTAATCATCAGAAAGAACCTCCAGGCAAAGTAGGACTTCATATTAACATTGTATTGCTAATTCAAATTGAGTAGGTAGGATTCATTCCTAAAGTCTAAAAGTCAAAAAAAAAAAAGAAACATATAATATGTGACATATAATATTCTGTGTTATAAAAGTGTCATTTCTAATGTTAATTTGTGATAGTGACAGTGTGAATTTTCACAAACTATGCTGGAGGGTATAATCAGCTTTTAAAAAGACTTCATTTAGCTTGAGACAATTGGGAAAAAAAACTCTTTTAGCTAAAATACATATAGTACCTACTGTATTGAACCTATAAAAAAAGAATAGGTTGATAGCTAAAGCCTATTTCTGGACCTGTGTATGGGTATGTGTGTTCCCTATAGCCGAAAAACATATGGACAATATCACACAAGTTGAAGTGTGATATGACTGTGATTCAGTTTGGGGTGGTCTTTCCCGTAGTTCCTCCACTTTATGTGTTTCCCCCTCGGGGGGAACCATAACATCTTTTTATTTTCATTTCATATTTAAATGTTGTGCATATCCAGTTAGATCAAACCAAAACAACTTGTATTTAATCACTACAGAGACATTAAAGCTAATTTTTTGTAGCTGGGATGCTGGTTTAAGCGGATCTAAACCAGCTAAGGACCATCTTGCAGTTTTTAGTTTTATTTACTTTTTTCTTTGGCAGAAATTGATAGTTTGTCATTGTTCTGAGTTGAATGTGCTGAGTTGAAAGAGCCGTCTGTTAGCATCTGAAAAATGTGCTAAAAAACGTATAGTGTTTTTCAGGTTGTAGAGCATGAACAACAAAAGTGCATTTTGTCTGAAAGCAGTGAAAAATGATTCACAGTTTAGTCCACGTAGACTTCTGCATGGCTGAATGTGTGAACGGTTTTGAAAATGTCTGTACTGAACAATGCTTGTTAGCCACCAAAAAAAAAACTGTAAACCAGCTAAGAACCAGCTCGTGACCAGTTAAGGACCGACTTAAACAGCACAAACCCACATCCCTGCTTTGTTGTTTTACGGCTTGTTTTCATAGTGTTGTGCTAATTTAATTGTGTTTCAGCTTGTTTCCTTTGTGTCGCTCTAATTTAATTGTTTTGTGTCTTGTTTCTGTTGTGTTGTGACTTGTTTCCTCTGCTAATTTCATTGTTTTGTGGCTCATCTGTGTTGTGTTTTGCTAATTTATCTGTATTGTGGCTTTGCATTTAATGTAATGGCTCCGTATATAACATAATATAACATAATATATTTTACTGTTGGTTTGTGTGTGGGCACTGGGAAACAGTGTTCAACCAAGAAGTGTATGTCTTAAAGAAGTTAGTATTGTTAGCTGTTTTGACAGGAGTTGAGACTTGGCTCCACCACTAAGAGTAGGGACTAAGAAGTTGCAACATCTGGACATGTAGAAGCCCTTCATGTGGAGAGAAAAGGGGAGTAGCTCATCATAGTGCCCGGGCTGGAGTGTTCAAAACAGCATGGAGGATAGCCAGAGGGGAAGATGTTTTACACAGAAACATACTGGGAAAAATAAGCCTCATATTTGTTTTACACACTGCCTGTTTAGAAATGTCTCATTTGGCTCCCTTGCTGTTTTGAGACCTTTTTTAAAGTTTATTCAACAGCTACCACGTTCGAGCTAACCTGAAGCTGAAGTGGAAAAGGGGTGGGATGCCTTTTTAATTACTGTTGTTTTTCAAAGAATTGTGCTTAACTTGAAATGACAAAAATATCAACCCTTCCCTCGAAGACAAAATTGAGATTGACAGAAGCAATTATACATCGACTGACTATAATACGTTGCACTTGCACAACAAGGCAAACTCAATTAACCCGTGCTATTATATTGTTTCTCTCCATGCAAAAACAACCGTTAACCGCATCCCCCATCTCTTGTAGACAGCTTCGACGAGAATGAGAAGAGGGACGTGTTCATATCTCCTTATCTTATCATATGCCTTTCAAGCCTGGGAGGCTGGAATGCATGGCTTAACCGTAAAAGGGGGTCAGAATGTATAAAAGATGAGGATATGGGTCATTTAAAGTGACTATCACTGGCTCTGCACACTATCTCCGCTTATGAAATCCATTCATGTAGATAAAGTACGGAGGCCTCTGGAGAGCAAGGGACATTCGGCTGCCAGCGTCCTTCCTCTGAAGTCCCATAATGCATCTGAGCTCTGAAAAGTGACATCTCTCTCTGGCCATATATAAGTTAGAAATTTGGCGGATAAAAGCGCGCTCATTAGACACAATTTTCTCAACAAAACCGCAGTGCGGTCATTGCAGTTTTTCATTTGATAAGCACTTGTGCGGATATACCACTGCTCGTAGATCATTCATTATAACAAGCTTCATTATAATATATTAGAGATCGTTCTGTTAACGGCTATCGCGTATTTTGACCAACTAGCACGCATCGATTCAACGGAGGCCCCCTCCTGCGTGCAAACTTCTCGCTAAGTGATGATTATCGTTTGTTTTCCAGCGGGCCTGTGAGAGGGATCGAGCTCTAATGTTCTCTTCCAGGAGAGCAGTGACTTCAAACTTCAGTAATTCACTAATGGCTCCAAATGAACCGTTCTTCTCTAGGCAAAGACATTAGGCTTTGTCTGGATGGTTTGCCCCACTCCCCATGGTGAAGAAGACCCTCATGCTCCACCCCACACTCTGTCGCTCTCTCGAGTGCTGGTCCTTCCTGTGAAGAGCCCCTGAGCCACGCACAAACCTGCTTAATGATCTCTGCAAGCACTCCTGGTACCTTAATTGGTCCATGGCACATATTTCCCTTAATAGAGATTTTGTGAATAGACCCTTCACTCCTCAAGGGCAGGTTTGGAGTGTTTAATACTCTAGAAAGTGATTAATCTTTGCATCTGTTTAAGGGAAGAGTGAACTCGATGGGAAGCCCTTTTATAGATGTGGAGATGTCTGCTCTCTAGAGGATGTCCCGGTTTGATTGAGACATCAGGTTTAAAATTGTAACGTGATGGTGTATTTTAACACTCAACAATTGGTGTGTTGAGAGTGTTATGCAGGTAGTTTTGAAACTTCACATGGTTTTGTCTTCGTAGGACTGATGTGTAAATTGAGGTGTGACATCATTCTCAGCATTGATTGTATTTGATGATATAGATTAGTTTTTCTATTTCTTTTGATGATATAGACTAGTATTTCTAAGAACGCCTATACAGAAGACAGCGAAAAATCAGTGCTGTTAGTGGTTCCTTTACAAGCTGTCATACTTTGGTGCTTGTTTTGGTGATGTTCAAATCTAGCTTCAGATCATTTTTTCATCCATCATTTTTAGCCCTTTTTCAAGTTTTCTCTTTCATAGTCACAAAAAGGCAACTTTCATTCTTTTGTGCTACGCAGAAATAGATTTTTTATTTATTTATTTTTATTATTAATGTGCCAGTTGCTGTTTTCCGTGAAATTGTAATGAATGATGACTGAAGCTTTCAAGCTTCAAAATGGATATAACACCATAAAATCTTAAAAGCAAATGTCATAAAAAGTCTTCTGAAGCCATGCAGTGGTTTTGTTTGAAATACAAACAAAAATGTAAGTCGTTGTTTACTTAAAATCCCAAGAAAAATATCATATAGACCATTTTTTGAACCTATTTAATAAAATGGTATGAATCAGAATTTATAATCAATTGAATTGAACAAATTACAGAAGTTTAATTTTTGAGTGAGCTCAAGTACTTTTATTAGCACTTTATTTTTAAGATTACTGTTTTGCTGTTAATAAACATGAACGTTTTTCACTTTTTTCAGCATCTAATTTACTGCTTATGAATAGGTATTTAAAGGTATTTGGTGGTATTAAAGATGTTGAATATGGTCAAGCACTTTATAAGTACTAATAAACAGAACATATTGAGAATCAGTCCATATACTAAAGTGTTACCATATCTACAGTTGTGTATAAAAACAATAGAATCTATGCAATTGCTTCCCATTTAGAAGCATGTAAGTTTATTTATTACAGTTTATGACTGTGCATAATCCAAAATAAATAAATACATAAAAATTAACCCCATAAATTCCTTGGATGGTTAAACAAATGAATATTTCCAGACAAATCTTGTACAAATAAGGTTAAACAAACCTGACTTTATATTCATGAGGAGCTTGTTCTTCAGTTCTGACTCATTTCAAGAACGGAAATGACAAATGTCAGAAAACATTTATGCTAAGCATCTGCTTTGGACCAACAGTCAGGCTGCGGGCAAAAATTAAGGAACCAAATATATAAATAAATAAGCTGTAATGGTCAGAGGGCATATGGAAAGTCATTGGGAAGATGCTGTTGACTGAGCAGGAGGTTGCGTTGCCAGGGAACGTCACTTGGCAGCCTGGGGTGATGTCAGCTGTCAGTTTAGCCAGACTGTGCTGTGCTGTGCACATGTCCACAAGGTTGATTGTCAAAAATAAAAAAATAAACATCATCGGTTAAAGCAGATAGATGTATACCTAATATAAATGTTTTGTCACCACTAAATGTGCTGAAAACATGCACCTAAAAACAATTTGCATTGTCCCAGAATATCAATCTGCTACTTTACATTTATTAATTTAATGTGATTCAACCGTATTGTATATTATTTACTTGTAATATGCATACTAGTGGGACATGCGTGTTAAAAAGAGCTAATTTGTCTATAAAAAAGATCTGACCTAAACCATGAATTTTAATCAGACCTTGCATTAAACACAAAAAGCAATACTATCCACTATAGCTTGAGAAGCCTCTACAGAGGTCCATTGTGCACAAGGGTGTTTTCATGCGTTAAGCTGAATGGCGGTATGAAATCAATGGGTAAGCAGCACATAAGGCATTCGTAGTGTTTTTTGTCAGATCAGAGTCGTCACTTTCAGAGACACTGGGCCACTTATCTTTTACACATCATAAAACCAGCTGCAGTGAATAGAGCCCATTCAGCACTCAGTACTTCATCCAACACAATGAGACTTTGTAAGAAGAGAGCTGTAAATTGGGAGTTCTGGAGATGCTTCTCGAGCACCATTAACACTGCAGTATAAGGCTTTTAGAAATGTCTGATTTTTCAGTTTTTTTTTTTTTCTCTGTTTTTTAGGCAACACAGGTAGCCTCTGTTTCTTTTTTTGTCTTTCATTATGAAGTGAAATTCAAAGTGAAACAAAAGACAGAAGTTGTACGTGAAAGATTTGAGACTCTTCCAAATTTCTGACTTTTATAAATTATTGTGTCTGTTTCTTTATTTTCAGAAAATGACAGGTTGCAGTGATATTGCAATAAACAAATGACAGACCTAATTTCACACCAATCCATTATATAAAAAGGTTGGGGTTTTTTTAGTATGAAGAAAGGACAACAAAAAAGCCTAGAAGGTCACCAAGCCAAAATATAAATATTGAATTTCTTGAAAGATACATCAATGTACAAGATCCTTCAATGTGTTTCCTCCTTTCTTTGTTGTTCCAAAGCCCTATGCTGTTATTTTCTCAGTGAAACACAAAGGAGAATTTTAAAGCCTATGCTGCATGTTGGACATTGCATTGCAATGCTATTTTTGTATTACTTATTTATTCTTTATCTTTTATCTCTCTATCTATATATCCATCTATCTATATATCCATCTATATATCCATCTATCTATCTATCTATCTATCTATCTATCTATCTATCTATCTATCTATCTATCTATCTATCTATCTATCTATCATATTGCTTGTTTAGAGCTCAACAGCTTTTGGTTATGTGAGGAAAATCCATGAAGAAATTATTCAGATTTATTCTTTTTTTTTTTTTTTTTTCAGCAATGTTCAGCTATATTTGGAGCGTGTGAGTGTGAGTAAATAATGACAGAACTCATATTATTTTTAGATGAGCTATCTCTTTAAGGTTCATGAGGGGTGTCTGTTTATTGGTCTATATTTAGCCTAATCAGTGGTGAAAGAGACAAGAAAGACAAAGACATGAAGACGCTAAGTAAAAGAGAGAATGCGAGGGAGAGCAGACAGAGGGGCCGTTAGGTGGCTGATATCAGGTACCTGGCTTCTCCCTTTTCTCAGCAGTATCAATCTGTTAGGGCAGCTTGGGGGGATCAGCTGGCTCTCTGCACCGTCTGCACGGCGAGACCGTCTTAATACACGCTGGGCTGGGACATAACTTATCATAGTGATGTTAGAAGTCAAGATAAGGGTCCTCCAAACAACTGTGTCTTACTGATAAGCCAGCCAATCCATTTAAAGGAAATTTCAATCATTCCACAGATGCATGCAGAGCAACAGACATGCTGGGTTTAAGGAATAAAAAAAATAAAAAAAAGATGTCCAAATTGTAACCCACATGTCTGGTTTTTAATAAATGACTTTTGCCTCAGATTAACAAGGTGCTCAAAATGTATACGATTTTCCTTTAAAAAGCCGCAACGTTTGAGCCAGACACTACAGGACGAACGTCAGAGACTTGGCGCAGACGGCGAGAAACCCGTGATCTTTTGACAGCGTTTTCTACCTGATGACATTCTCCAGAGGGATATCCGTACTCCCAGACCATCTGTGGATGCAGTAAGTGAAACCACCTAAGGCTCTGTATTAGCATTGCAGCGTTCCTCTCTCCTGTCTCTTCCAGAGACACGTCTTCCACACTCGCATTCATCACCATTCACTGGCTTGTCCAAGCTTACATGCCCTGGGCATACAAAAGCCTGCTGTCACCTTCCTTCCAGCTCAAGCACCTTTACCTATTCAAATAAGAAAATAAATAAATAAATAAACAGATAAATAAACCGTTTATTCCCCGAAGGGATGAATGCAATGTTTGATGCACTTCAAAAGACTTCCACTGATGTGCATTCAGAGGAGTTAATCAAAACGAATTATCCATGTGATAAACAGCCATGTGCTTTGGAACACAATCAACCAATAAGACCGCACTGGCGTGAATTGAATTTATCAGCCGCCACAGTTCTGTTTCTTAAATTTGCCATTGATTGAAACTGCATTTTTCTAAACAATGCAAATAATGAACTGAATATGTACGCACGTAGAAGCGTAAAATATGATGTGTTTGAAAAGCAGGAATTTCTGGATGCGCACAATCATTCATGTCAACAAATGGTGTATTTCTGATGCTGTCTTAAACTTTAAGCTTTCCTTCGTTTTATCATTTTAAATCAAAATGACTTTCAATACACATGAGGGGTAGGAAAAAAAATCTAAATAAATAAATCAAACTGAGCTCACTCCCTCTCCTCCGTTCAGTATGTATTGGCAGTGACAGGGGGTCATACAATATTCCAGCTCTAAATCTGCTGACATAAGAGCGGTATAAATCAAAGACATTATTGCACCTTAGTGCCCAAGGCTCCGAGGCATTTCTCATTCTCAAGGCCAGACAGAGCCAGAAGACCATTTGCACATTCAAAGCTGATGAGAGTGGACAGAACAAAAGACTGGCCTTTTTAATAAGGAAACAAATAGGATTTTTATCAGCTCTGGGTGTCAGATGAACTGAGTTTTTGGGTAAAAATGGAGCTTGTCTGGCAGTATAAGAACTGTGGAGTCCTCGCAGTGACACTGGCTTGAGAGGGTAAAATTTACACTATTGCAAATCTATCCTTGACATTTTCCATCTCTGACATATGGAGAATAGAAATTTCATCATTTGATTTATGATAAATTATTCTTTGATTTGATCGAGTTAGTGAAGCTTCATTCTGTCAATTTATTTTCCTTTTCTCTTTTTTGATAGATTTTTTTTTTCTTATCCATTTGGTAACGTTTCAACTGAAGTGCCAGGTATGAATATGAATCTCTCCCTCTCTCTCTTTTTTTTTATGAAGTTGTTACTGATTTACAGCACCAGAATATAAAACACACTGCCTAATTTGTAGTATTTTCACTTCATCTTTCAGACAGCACCCGTTTTCACATTTTCCAGCTATTGATTCTGTATTTTTCAGCATTTACTCTCATACCTCATTATAAACCGGTGCACTCATACCAAAAAGTCCCTGCGGAGAGGAAACAAACTTACTTGTTTGAAACATTGGGCGGCTGAAAATGTATATATTTGGTCATCAGATGTTCGGAACAGGAAAAGTGTATAAAAGCCAAGGTCTTAAACAATGTGTTTCCTTTCCCCAGGTGACAATTATTTCATTTTTGCCTCATCCGTTCAACAACTTCCATAAATGCCATCATAGCTAACTTTATAGCAAAAATCTGCAGTGTGACTTCAATCTTAATACCACCGTATCAGCAATCTGTTCCCTTAATGTTAATGCCAGCATCATTTGAACACGTATTAATAGATCTCTGGATGTATTTGCACTGCAAAAAAAAAAAGTAAACGTTAATCTGCAGGAAAAAAAAATGCTTGGAAAAAAATAAAACAGAAAACCTTCCTGCAAAATACATCGTGTTCTCTCAGTTACATGAACTAAAAGCATGTCTAGGTGCCGAACTCTGTGAACAGAGGTGGACGCCATTATCCCTCCGACCTATATGTAGAAAATAACAGGTCTGAGTAATTGCCCAGTCTTTTTCCTCACCAACTTTATCCTTAGGAGTGAATTTCATTATCTCCAAAGCACGACTTCATGTGGGGAATCGGCGTGTAACCAACTGTGACTGCTGTGTGCCTGGCACCCCCGTGAAGGCCCATCAGATAACTCCAAATACAGTTTCTTTCTTGGCCCGATAAGAGCATGAGCACACAGCTATGAAATAAACGGCTGGCCATGGGCCGACTGGGAGCCGGGCTTGGGGGGGACTGCAGAGGAGATGCTGCGGGTCACGATTGAGATCAGGACAGGACGAGGGAGAAATTGCTGATGATTTAAGATAATGCTCCTCTGATGGGAGCAGAAACGGCCGTACTCATCACTCTCTCCGTTGATACCGGGTGGGGGGAAACCGTATGGAAACGGACACGGCTTCCGCGTGACAGGTAGAACAGAACCAGCGAGGTGAGTTTCTGGGGGTTTACAGTGTTGCTCTCTTGCGCATGGTATATAATTGAGTTTTACTGATGGCCTTCCAGATCTCAGTCATGATTAAAAAGGACAGTTTCCACTGGCTTCAAATTAGATCGGGAACATGGCAGAAGTGCGTGTGGCGTATTTTCATAAGGCATTACTTTCAGGCTGCGAGTCTAATCATCAAGTGGGTACAGCAAATGGAGTGTAAATATATTCATGGGCATGCATGCGAACGTGTGTATCTTCAGCCAGTTATGGGTGTCTCTTTCATTTATTAAACCTACATAGAAAAAAAAAAGACAAACAGAGAGAGCGGGTTGTGTTCTACACTCAAAACTCATCTTTTTCGTTTGCACTTGACCCAACATTGATAGCACTCTCTTCTTCTTCTCCTGCTCCTTCCTATCCTTTTTCTTGTCTAATAAAAAAAAAAAAAAAAAAAAAAAAAAAAAAAAAAAAAAAAAAGCCTTGTGTCTGCGTTAGGTAAGACAAGACCCCACTCAAGAGCACTTATGCACTACTGCCCTTTTGCTGATATTAATTTGCTTCTATATGCCTACCTCATTTGTACGTCGCTTTGGATAAAGGCGTCTGCTAAATGACTAAATGTAAATGTAAATGTACACTGATGTTTTATAGGTAATACTGTATTCATGATCGTGGATCACTGACCAAGGTTTGTCTACAATTCAGAAAAGGGGCAAATCAATTTTGTCTCTAAAAATGTTGCATAACCCTCAATTAAATGTAAAACCACACTTAGACTTGTATTTGTACATACTGTATGTTTTATGGTAAAAGTATAATTTCTTGTTACAAATATTATTTTTGTTTATTCCATAAACGAAGTCACGCTACACGTACATGGCATTTTACAAATTGAAACAACATTGCTTTGTCATATAACGGTGATATTACCTGATATTTCAAGACTCTACAAAGGATCAGTGAGTTGGAAAATAGATGGTTGTTTTCCATGTTGGTTAATTTGGCAGACAAATTTATTTGAATGTTAATAAGCAGCGACTCTTTTTTTTATCATAAGAAATTTGAAGAAAGACTATTTTAGTCTTTTAATGAGGCTTTTTTTTCTTTATAAGGTGGGTTTTTTTACAACTCTGTGTCCTTCCAAAAACATTTTCCTTTTTTTTCCTTTAGAAATGAAAAACGTGATCATCATAGAGCTGCAGACAAGTCATTGTATGTGTAAATGGCACATTTAAATAGCGTATTTTAATAAATATATGTCCACATGTAAAAACTAAGCCTATATGACTATATGTAGAGCTAGATCAATGTTAATGATTGGCCAAAGGTCATCTTTTCTAACATCGGCCCGTCTCCTGTGGACCAAAGCCACAAGTGGGAAGAATTGAATCCATCAAAGTTCTCAGGGGGCACCTTCACATGACAGCCTTGAAATGATGGCGCCTCAGAGATCTCAGCCCTCGCAGGTGTGCTTCAGCAAAGACAAGGGGCGAGTATGATGGAAAGGCAGTAAAAGCGTTTTCTCCTGCATTTCTCAGAGGTGAATTTTGTGCAGGGTACCACTAAGTTCCAGTTTAGGTAAAGTAGAAGCAGCTTGGTGGACGTGTGTGTCAGCAAGCTGAAAGGCCTGATGTATGACAGGCCATCTGGATTCCATGATGTACACCACGCCTGAAAGGGTGATAAGGATTGGCGCGGGCCTCCACTCCCTCAGACAGCTCTCCCAGACGCCATATTTCAAAGAAACACCACTGTCTGCTGTGATTTATGCCTTATTATGAAGCTGTCGCTCATCGCTAGTGCAGAACTCATTAGGGACCTTTATTTTTATACAAGCATTCCGCCATTTAAATTGAATCTGCGTACAGGGAAGATGGTTTCTATGGCAGAGAACCACAGTGGACTGTAGACTAATTTAACATTCACATGTAAATGAATTTCGTATTTTGACTTTTTCAATTTGCCCGCTCCTGTGAAGCTTGCAATAGTTAAAGATGGAGTAAACATCCAAAAGGAATTAAACCTGAAGGTGTGGAGCAGTGTTGAACAAATGTATGCGAAGCCAGTGTTTGCATTAATACTCTCAAGTGAGTGCCAAAATTAACCACTCAGGATAAATTGGTGACTTTCCAAGCAATTCGATAAACCAAATGAGATTGGGTGACTTGGATTAAATGGTTCGCTTGTCAGGTTACGAATATGTTTGACTGGAAATGCTAGACCTCATGTCAATGCTTTAAAAAAATGTGAATTTTCTTTAAAGGGATAGTTCTCCTAAAACTGAAATTAAGAAAATCGTTTGCTTTCATATTGTTTCAAATTTATTGGTTGCTCTTTTTCGTGCAATTACAATGAATCAAACAAAACAGATTTTTATTTATATATATATATATATATATATATATATATATATATATATATATATATATGTGTGTGTGTGTGTGTGTGTGTGTGTGTGTGTGTGTGTGTATTTTGTTCTACTCCAGGAAAATTCATTTATCCTTTAACTTTATCAGCATTCTATACTGATGAAATAATTACAGCAGAGTTGGCAGCTGAATAACAGTCACACATACGTGAACATGAAATGTTAACATTTAGTCATGGATGCAGGTTTAAAGTTACATCAGCAACAGAACTGTCCTTCATTACTGATACTCCTCTAAACATGATCCACAAATAAACAGTACCAGCAGGATCAGATAAAGAACTTTTAAAATTCCATGATCTACATCTAAAAAGTATTCCATTTACACCAGATCTCCTTCCCTATTTAGAGAAATGTTGTTTATTTGAGAATGTCACACATCCTTATCCTTTATCAGCTAACGTCAGATGGCAGAACTGTCCAATTAGTGGGACTATTGGGTTTGACATGGAAAATTCCCGTTTGCTTAAGGTTAAAACAACACCAGCTAATGGAACCTACATTAGAAACATATGCTGCCGGGAGTTTCTAATCCCCGCTATGTCCAGCGGATTTAGTGGCGCTTGCGAGCAATTAACAATTTCAGAGATGCTAAGACAGTATATGTGCCACATTTACTCAATGGACAGATTCACACTTTTGGGAGCTTTATTTCTGAGCCACACGCTCGCCAGGAAAGAGTAAGAAATACTCATTTGGGCGGATTAGCATGTTTTTAGACTTAATCCACTCTCCCATGTGCAATGCGGTTTTATGGCAGCAATCGCATGTCAGGCGTATATGGCGCCGCGTGTAAGGTCGGATGCTTTAGCATGACGCTAGCACGCCAGGAGGATTAGGCTATCTGACAAGGTGCTGTGTAATTATACTAGAGACGCTGAGTGATTATTTGTAGGAAAAAGGAAAATATCAACAGTCAGGACGAGGCTGAAATGGGAGTGAGGGGAAACGGCTTAACGGCAGGTCTCAGAGGGGGTCAGAGAGGATTTTAATCCCCGCAGCGGATGAAAACATCATTTTTAAAAAGGTTTTTAATCAGAAGCAAAACAATACACCACTTTTCTGGTGTCTGATATTTCAGCCAGCACTCATTACGTCACTGACAACGTTGAGATGTTTTGTGGTCACAGGAAATAGAAATTTTCTCAAGGTCACGTTTCAGCAGCGCTGCGTGGTCTGCGCCTCAATGGCTTCATGTGGAAGGTGGAGCTCTTTTCTAAACATTTATGAAGCCGAATATAGAAAAGAAAATGAGACCATTTCGAAGCTCGTCTGAATGTGGGTCATATAACCTCAGCGGTGCTCTTTTAAATTGCTACAGGTGGACTCATAAATTCATTTCTTTCTCACAGCTTTCTTCCCTGCAGTCCGAGTGTTGATGCATCTAAATCTCCTCCCACTTTCACCTTGAGGATTTCTATTGTTCCTACTAGACCTTGGCAGGTTTATAGTTTCTTTGAACAGACTGTACATGTAATTTTTTTCTCTTGTTTTTCAAAACATATTAAGGTCAATGTGGAAATTATACAATAACTTTCACGTGGTCATTGACTGGGTCTCTAAGGAGTAATTCATGGGGTTTAATCTGTTTAGGTTTCTCATGCAAACCACACTCTTTATTAGTTTTTAACTGTTGTTTGGGATATGTGTTCTGTTCAGATGTTTGAGAACAAGGTTTTTATTTATTTATTTATTCATTCATTCATGTATTTGAAAGAAAATATTTTATTCAGCATTAACCTCCTGAGACACACACACACAAAAAGTTTTTAATGTCATTTCATTGTTTAGAGGATAAGAAAAAGGAAAAAAAAACCTTTATGAAACATTTTTGAATCATTTTATTTTATTTTATGTTCTCTGTACAGAACACTAGGACTATTTTTCAAATAAAACAAAAATGAAATAGCATGCATAGACATCAAAAAGGCAAAAACAATGTGATTTTTTGTTTGTTTTTAATCACCAACCAATTTTTTTATTTTAGGATTTTTTATGCCAAACTTTGTTCAAGGCTAATTCTCTCTGTAATAAAATATATATAAAACTCACATACTGTTTTGTTTTATGTAATACGTGTGTGCAAATTTCTATACACTGTATTTAATTTACATTATAATGTACTGTTAGGGCAGCATGTTTAAAAATGAGAGTAATATTTCCATAAAAATATTGAGATAATTTATTCTCTTACTCAATTGTTATGTCTCTTGTGGTTTCCTCTACAGTGTGTGTATATATATATATATATAAGATGCCCTATTTCACAACAGAAAGTCATATTTGGATTGAAATGCCTTTAACATTTTTCTGTGATGTTGCATTATGACAATTAGATTTTTATTTATTTATTTATTTAAATGACAATTACAAAATATAACCATATTTCCATATAAATGTACATTTCTTTAAAGACCTAGGAGAAGGTGTGGTCACAGTAAAACTTCCTAACATTTGGTATCCCTGTAAAGCCCTGAATGTGCTGTGCTCTGTACAGGGCATGAGGTCTCAGAGAAGAACTCTAAAATATAAGGTCCACTACAGAGGCAAAAACTCCATAGCTGGGTCCCGGGAGGTTAAACTGATCGAAAGTGACAGTGAATACTCTTTACATTGTTACAGAACATTTCTGTTTCAAATAAAAAAAGCTGCACTTTTGAACTTTATATTCAGAAAAGAATACAAATTTTAAGGCCCAATCCTCACTATTATCAAACCAGCAACTATGATTTTTGCCTCAATAAACTCCTGCTTATTAATGGCAAGTAAGGTAGTTTTTAAGTTTCAGTATTGGGTATTCTGAATGCAATATGCTGAATGAAACATATTTAATGTGCTTTATTTTCCACCGAGGGTTCTTTATCAGGGGAGTTATACTCTGCCAACATCCTTTTTTTGCATCCTAATTAAGGACGTGGTAAATATTAGCAAATATTTTGGTTAAATATTCATTCTAGCCATGCCCACATCTCTACATCTCACCTTTCAGAGATAAATTACAACATCTTCAAAGGTTAATCTCCACTCTCGAGTTTGTGACCCTTTAAACCCTTGACCTGAGTGTGCGCTCCTTCTTCCTGTCGACCCCAGTCAGGCACTTGTTCTGATATATGCTCCTGACCTGGCTTCTGTCTGTGTAATTAGAAGGTCACTCAATAGAGTCTTTTTGGCAGCTTTAGCGTCAAGGATAAAATTGAGAGCGCATGAGGTCAGTGAAAAGCAAGGAATATGAAGATTCAAAGTTCAGTACAGGTTTTCAGCTTTATTGACTTGCATGGAGGCAAAGCTAGTTTCCGTTTTTACAAAATGTAAGTGCTTGGCTTTTTTCCAAAACAGGACTTTCTGAAATATTAAGCTTTTTGAACTAGTAAAATCAGGCATTGATTGGGTACTTTGCTCTTATCCTGAGTATAATATGTATGCTTTTTGGCTTGAAAATCTAGTGTTTTGACTCTGTAAATGTCTGATGCACACTAGACAGCAAGGAGCCTGATTGACATGTAGGGAATTTTGTAAAATGCTTGGGGGTTAGATTATAAATCTGAAATCGATTATACCACAATAATAGACCGACATGGCAACCCATTCAAATAATGACACAGCAGACTGCACTGGAGAAATTAATAAGATTTTAAAATGTTCATAGACATTGTGGTTTGGATTTCCATCCATTCAACAATGACAAAACTTTCAGTGACCATGACTCTGAAAAGCAGAATGCACAGTTCAAGGACTTTTCATTTAATTGTTACTAACTGCCTCAAAAAAAAAAAAAAAAATGTCTTTCAGAAATTCTATGCTAGAAACCTCACAAACCTTGGCATGTTTATGACTCCTGGAGGCTGTGTAGAAGTCAGTTATAGTTTAATGCCATTTTTGTGCGCAGAATGAGTCAGATGGTCTATGAACAGACCGAGACTCTTGCAAATCCTACTAACCATTATGAAATGGCACAATTGATAGTTGTGAAAGACTTAGTGTTTAGTAGCAGCGGTTAAATGAATAGTCCAAAATCTATATGACTTGACTGCATGAGTTTTGTAGAATAAAAAAGATACTACAAATACCAGAACGTATAGTCACAATAAATGTATATTGGTTAAAAAAAAGTAAATCATTTTTGTACATTTTATCTCTTACTCAGTTTCTAACATAAAAAAGAGATGTAAACAAAACCTTGGACTACTAATATATTATTAATATATGTTATATTATTTTTGTTCTTAATATGCGCAGCATGTTTTAAAAGAATAACAAAGTTAGTTTGATGTGATTGGATGTTTATGTAGTCTTAGTTAAAGGTCTAGTGTAATCCAAAACCATAATCTTTAATCATGATCTCGAGTTTATATAAATCCCTTTATCCTATGATCATGAGCTTCCATTTAGAATCATTTTATAAAATTAATCTTTAAAAGCCTTTTTGCTCTGACCAAAAAAAATAAACAAATTTGCTAAATTGATTTTGTTTATCTGCATTTTTAATGACTGTATAGAATTTTGATATTTAAGACACGCTTTGCATCTTTAATTTATGTCTGCATTTATAATAAAATAAAAATCAAATTTAATTGATTTTTTTTTTTTTATGTTTTTCTCAGCCTCTCAAGCTCACTCTCAGAAAGGCCAGATGGAGGTTCACCCAACAGGATCTGAGGTCACCAGCACAGTCTGCCACAAGGAAGCAATGATACCTAAGAAAGTATGTTAGAGTGCATGTACTGGTGCTGGAGCTTAACACAGATGGTAAGACAGCATATTTAGTTTCGCAATACAATATTCCCAGAGAAAGGTTTAATCTCATAGGCCTTTTTTCTTATGGGTCGAGGTGTGCATGACATGCTCGACATGCCTGGTTTGTTTCAGAGCTCCAAATAGGGGGGAAAATGATATTATAACCAAAAAAACAGCAAGTAAGCCCAATGTAAAGCAGTGTGTAGTACACACTACACATTTCCAACAGTTCCTAAAAACAGCTCTGTGTCATTTTCAAGCCGTATTACCCATGATGCAATTGCGTTCATACTCCCAGCATCCATACCTCATTATCCACAGCTCAGTCACTCACAAAACACCACTCCATCAAGCCATCAGCACGAGAGATGTCAGATACATGTGACCTAAACCCAGAATCTGACCTCAAACCCACTCAATCATAATCACGGGCGCTTAAAGCACGTGTCCAAACCCTAAAATTAGACTTAGAAAATGAGTGATGGATGAAGAAATATGCTCCATCCACACGTCGCTTCATCACAATGAAACTGTGCACCCACGCATCATCTGGAGATAAATGTACCGAGTCCTAGTTTCTGACCAGCAGCGTGAGCTTTGCTCCACCGGCGCCCTACTTCCAAGGATCTTACGGGGTGTACCGCATTTCTATTCGGCGCATCTTTACAGTGTCCCGTTGCTTTTATCACCGCCAACCGAAATAGCTTCACCTTTCACGGTGACAGATCCAAAAATACGACCTGTTTCATTTCCCTCCCGTTAGTCTATTAGCATTAAAGCCTTTGTTCTGTATCAGGAATCGTTCCTCAGCGGTGACTTCGAAAGCTGTGGAATAGTGCATATTAAAGTGTGGCTATTGACCCCAGAGTAAGATGGGAGAGAGAATACGAGACAGACCTCTGATGGCTTTGATAAATGTCCTCCCATGGATGAGTCACAGGGAACATTATTTAAAATCAATGTGGCTTTTTCGCTCTGGCCCTAGAGTGGCCTGGCGCCTCTGAAAGCTCTGTAGCCTGGTTTTAAGAGGACAGTGATGTCCTTTTGTGTGTGTCTGTTTACACAGGGGGTTAATGCAGCTCAATTACTAGTGCGTTCTTTTTGTCATCGCTCTAGACCCTTTGCCCTCGATTTTAATAATCAATTGGATTACTGTAACTCTCTGAAGGAAGGTTAATCCATATGTCAGGTGTACAATTACCACTCATAGACCGGCGGCGTTACTGGTAAGAATGAGGCATTGAAATATCATGGGTCGACTGAAACATGTGTTTGAGTGCGTACTGTGTTAGAGAGTAACTAACTAAAAGTAACTACACCTGTCAGAAGCATGGCTGTAGCTCAGCTGTTTTCAAAACAGAGTAGCTTTTCCAGTAATGAGCTACTTTTTCCAACCATTAGCGGTGTAGCGTGACAAAATGCTGCATCGCTGTGTTTTTGTCACGTTGTATTGAGTGCGCCACTTTACAGCCGAGTGAACCGAGGTAATAATCAAATCTACTAAACTTCCAATCTCCTCTCTCATATGAAACAAAGGAAAGTCTGTTTCATTTTAATGAATTAGCTTATCTGAAGTCTTCATGTATGTGACAAAATATTCTTTTAGATTTTGCTTGTGTTTTATGTTTCGCAATACGCAATTATATTATATTATTATATTATAATACTTATATATAAAAAATGTTGAATAGTTCACACAATATACATTAATATTTAAAATTTGATAAGTCTTTTTTTTCATAGTACATTAATGTTACACTGACATGTATTACTAGATATATGCAATATACAATATACATATTAACCAAGATTAATAAACAATGCTAATTATTGCTCATCAATATCTAATGCATGAAATTTGATTATTTGGTTGCACTTTATCTAATTTAGTTGAAATATCAGTATTTTTTTTGCATTAATTAAAAGTCTTACTGTTATATAATCATTTTATCAGTATAATGTTATGTAGTATAGCTAGAACTGCTCACACTTTATTTTAAGGTCCAATTCTCACCATAACAAACTTTTAGTTGCCTTAATAAGCGCCTGATTTGCTGCTTATTAATAGTTATAGATAGTTGTTAGTTTAGGTATTGGGTAGTATTAGATTGAATACAGTCATGCAGAATGTGCTAATAATCAGCTAATATGTTAATAATAGGCATGCTAACAAATAAGTAGCTCATAGCGAGAATTGGTGTTACAAGATAACTTACCCTAAAGATAACTTCACTGAAACTATAAAAAAAGTTAAATTACATGTAATTTACAAGCTACTCTTAATTAAAAATACGTTTCTCAACACAGCGGTTAGGTTTATTCCCAAGCAATCACACACTAAGAAGCAGTCAGAGGTCAGTGTCTGATATCAAATGTGAACAAGGTGCCGTATGCCAAGTCTATGGGAGGACTCTGGATACAGCAGCAATCTGTCAGGCACAGTGGCCTCTTCTTCCTTCCCCTTTGGCCCTTGAAAGTGGTTCCTCCCTCATGGGACTGAACTGTCCCAACCGTCTGCAAGCGCCTCTGGCACTTAGTCTCAGCACTCACACCAAATGGCTATCAGATTTTAGATGATCCATTTTAAAAAGTCAACAGCTGGCCACACAAGCTGGAGAACGCACACACTCTCTCTTTGTCTCTTTCTGTCTCACTCCTCTACTCTCCCTCTCTCAACACATTTAGTAACACAATTAAATCATGGGAAATGGCAGAGATCACCCAGATATTCCATTATATATAGCGGCAGTAATCTTCCCTTTCATAGCTACTGTATGTATTTTTATGCTGCAAATGGACAAATACAAGATTATGGCTTATGTGGAAGGTAGTGAGTCCACGAATGACCTTGAAACATCCCTTGGTCTGAATTTAATCACAGATTGATCAAACAAGATGCAAACAATTTCACCTACATGGAAGACCTGAGACCTGACAATGTTTATTCAAGCTTGTCGACATTACAGAAACGTTTACAGAAGCCAAGAGTTTATTATAGCATATATTTATACTTTAATTCAAAAAGGATGCATTCAGCTGATTAAAAGTGACAGGAAAAGACTTTCATAATGTTACTTTTTTTCCTTTCTATTCAATGACGATTCCTAGAAAAATGTGTCATGGTTTTCATAAAAATATCACAAAGCATACATATTTTCAACATTGAAAATAATAAATGCTTCTTGAGCACCAAAACAGCATATTAGAAGGATTAATGAAGGATTGTGTGACACTGAAAAGACTGGAGTAATGATGCTGAAAAGTTAGCTTTATTACATTTTAAAATATATTAACTAAAAACTGCTATTTTAAATAGTAAACATATTGGTGAGCTTGCATGTGTATATGTTTTATGCCTTGTTTAACAGAGAATAGTGTATAGAGAATATTGTGGTTATTTATGAGAAACAATGTTTTCATACCTTTAGCATCGTAGCTCACTCTCTCTCATTCTCACTCTCACTCTCTCAAAAAAGCTCATTTTAAAGCCTAATTTGCCAGATGTTTCATGGGATGTCAGAGAGACAAGTTCCCTTCACTTTTTCTACAGTGGCAGTTCATTTTTTTTCCGTTCAATACAGATATGCAATTAGCCTCTGGAGAATATAGTTCACACCAATACTAATGGTGCGGTTTACGTGTGAGATTGGAGTAGTCCACATATCATGTCAACACAATGACTGTGTGCTTCAACAGATGTACAAAACATTGTTCGGTGCTGTTTTTTGTAGTTTTACAGGTCACAGTCTTCAGTTTGTGTGCCTGGATTTGAATTTTAGAGAGACATACTGCAGCGCTACTGTATTTATTATAGCAAAAGATGTCCTTGGTTTTATCTGAAGTTCCTTGACCTGTCTCACTCACATCTTATCCTTCATCACAGACCCGATTCTCAGATCTGATCTGCTGATTATTATTGGACGCAACTCTCCAAGTAGATCATTAACAGTTTCTCACATTCACTGCAGTAAAATTCACTGCCTTGGCCATATTCCTATCCTTCAGAATGAGCGAAAGGGCTCTTGTTATGTAATTAGCACCTTGACATCTTCCAGTATGTATTTTTCATATTATTAATTTTACATTTATATTTCTGCTACCCACAGGAAATGAAACATGAAGGTCAAGGTAGTTAGAGAAATTAAGCAATGGTAAAAAAAAATTAATTTGTGAGCTGAAAATACCGATTGTTATTATATACCGAGTGTCAGAGTGTTATTTTAATGAAATCAGAACATATGGTCTGTGGCCCTAAGGGAGGGCAGGATTCTCTGACCCTTCTCCCCATTCAGAGCTGTTAGAGGTTCGAAACAGCACACCAGAGCATGAGATTGATTTGCCTTAAGGCCATTGACGATGTAAATGTTTCCGCACTCACCCTTTATAGTTAAATTCTTTCTAAATGCTATGCAGTTTTTGTATAACAACTATTTTATTTTACCCGTCATTTATTTGGACATTTTACACATTTCTTTGTCTCCTAATGGAAGTGGGTTGACCGGACACACACACACACACGCACACATTGGACGCTCCAATTTAATCCATTTAAAGTGTGCAACTTAATGGATACTACCTCTCCATATAGGTCACCTCTACATCGATTGCCTGAGGAAAAACACGATTTCATTCTGATCCTGTCATAACAGTTTTGAAACCATTTATTTGGCTCTTTCGCAGAGGGCATTGGGATCCATATCACGTGCTGATGTGGAAACATTTGTTCTTTCCTGTTCGCTCGCATCTGTATGCACAATTCAAGCATTGGAAATGTGCGCACGCCGGCAGAGCTGTTAATGCTCCCGCTAAACCCTCTTCCTTCTTGCGAAAGTCTCTCTGTTTTAATGCCACATTTCCTTAAGTATCTCTCTAAGGATATTAAAGCATTGTGCCAGTGTTAATGTTTCTCCAGCACTGATGTAACAAAGAGAAATCTGGCGACTTTGTCCTTTTCATTACAGTTGAACAAATGAAATGAATTCTTTAAGAAGCTCACAGTCACCCAGCGTCAAGCGAATGTTAACGCTAATGTGAAAGCGGCTAAATCTTCGCACTTATTTGTGTAAGCGACAGAGAGCGGCAGGAATCGATTGTCATTGTGGAGGCTGCAGAGCGCAGCCCTATTTAAAGTGTGCCTGGGATATGCTTGACAGGAACTAGTCTGGATTTGGGTGACTGCTTGAGGTTCCGGAGCTCCACTTCAGTCACACTCTCTGACTCTGGGTCATCCAAAGTCCCAGAGCTTGTCAGATTGATTCTGCGCTGCCTTTGTTTAGGTGTAAATCCTATTCTCGCACCGCGTGGATGAAGATGCCGTTCGCCGGCATTAGGTATAATGAGAAATGCGTTCTGTGTATTAGTGTGCTGAGAGAGGTTTTCTTCCCGTGAGATTTTCTCTCCGCTTTTCTTTCGCGGATCTGCGTATAATTTCGCAGGCTGCTCTTTGGAAAATGCATTCGTGGGGTAAAACTGCGAGGGCACTGAAGGAAATGAAGACATTACCGGAACGGTATGAATAGATAAGTATGAGGCCTTACTTCAGAAAAGCCCTGTTTTGACAACAAAGCTGACCCGAAAGTAATGTTGTTACGGCGAGGATTGAAGGTCACAGTTGTTTGTGTTCGATTCTTACTCCAAACTCATTACAGTGGGGGAAATCTCTAGATGGGTATGGAAGAGAAAGGATTAAGTTTCCTCGTCTTTCTGCGCGTCTGTTATGTGTGCCCACCGATGCTGTGACCCCTGACGCTCTCTCTCTCTCCGCTGTGCTTACACGGGCATGGAGCGAGGATAATTCGCCACAGCAATGTGATAATTAACCCTGACGGGAAATGTCACATCAAACAGGAATCACGTGAATCCACCTTGCATATTTTGCGACACGCTATTAGCGAGTCGTCTTCGCCGAGCGAGAGGAGTTGAGACACCGCTTGACATGCGTTACATGAGTAAAACTCAGAGCAGGCACAAATCTGGCGTTTAGGAAACACTTGCTGTGTCAGTTATTTAGTGCTGTGAAGACACAAAGCTGTAGACTTGGCATCAGGCCTGTTAAAATCAGAGATTCTGGAGCAGCACTTTCAGAAAAAGCTCCTCGGATACATTCTGTCTTCGCCCCTCAAATCCAATAAGTCACAGCGCCTCCGTCGATGCAGAGTTAAGATGTACTAAAGCCTTTTGGCAGATTTTGTAAATAGCAGCAGGTGTTAAGTCCGGTTTTTCAGTCAGCGGTTCATGTATTAACCAGGGCTGTCAATTTAGCATTTATTCACTGAAAATTCATTTTTGCTAAATGTTAAATGGATTTATATCACTTTTGCCTTGTTGAATTTGAGATCTTTATTTATGTGCCCTTGGGGAATTATACAGTACAGTGTGTGATTAATTGGAATTGATGTAATGCATTTTAAAGTTCTTCTACTGTATTAACTATGGCTCATTAAGCATAATGTCTTTTGTTGAGACGTGTAAAATATAAATGGTGCATTTAAAATATAGCAGTTTTCTCTACTCAGATTTTACTATTGTTAATACTATTACCTAAAATTAAAATGATTAAAAAATCCTATATTTTATTTTATTGATTATTTATTTATTCATTCATTCATTCACTCATTCAGTTAAATTCCATCAAATAGGTAATAGAATGACACAAATATCCCAGAATTTAATTTAGCTTCTTTATGAGTATAAAATGAGTAAGTTATTTAATTTAATGACTACATTGAAAAATAAAAATAAAAAGTTGCATTCTTCTCAGCTTCATTTTCAGTTATGGTAATACAAATTACCCTTCATTCCTCAATGATGTTGTAATGCTTTCCAACAATTTGGAGCTTGAGAGGAAATGAGCTGTTCATACATTTAAAAGCAGTAACAGGATTCAAGTCAATGGAATTCATGCTCAATCAAGTAGAGGAACACAGGCAATAGCGGCCCATTAATCATTTTCACCAATGCCATTTTTTTACACAGAATCCATATCTTGTGAACCTCTAGTAATTCATAATTAAACAGTTACTATTATCTCCTGTGTAAAAAAGCCGGCAGAGGCTGCCAAGGTCCCAGGTAATGCATTACAGAGTGGCATAGAGGGTGCTTAGTGAAACTTCAGAAGTCATCCAGGCAGTTTAATGGCCTTTTCTGAATGACTCAGCATGTTACTTCCAGTGCTATGGCGCTCTCCTATACTCCACAGCAACGTGTCCCTCTCTTTTATGGTCTCAGAGACTCCCAGAGTTCTCTTTGAATGGTGCTTGGGTTTTATTCGAAGGTTCAGACAGCTTTCTGTGCTGTGTATGTTGACCACAGAATAGCTCTAATGTAGAATAGAAGTAAACGGCATACGTGAGCAAGTAAACTTGTTCATGCCATAGATCAAACTGTTTATAGAATCTGTTCCTAAGCAATGAGACCCCTAGTCTAGAGTTAAAGTCGGTCTTCCGAGCTAGAATGGGATTAGACAAATGGCATGTCAAAGCAGAAGACTGCACATAATATGCTATGTCATTGCCTTTACAGAAACCTCTGCAGATTTCAACTGCTCATCTGTACCGCAGACAGGAGGAGGAATGAGATGGAATGAATAGAAGAGGTTGTGACACTCAATATGGCAACTGTATACTAAGTTGTATGCTAACTGAATGCTAAGTCCTATTTTACAGTTAAATAGCCAGTAGACATGATGTGTTCTAGAAGCAAAACATCTCATTTATTTTCTCCACAGGGGAGTTGTTTTGTATCTATAACTTATTAACCTGTGAAGATTATATATAGAGCACCTACTGTATCATCGACTCTACTGTTGATAAACATTGTTTGTTTATGCCATCAGCAATCTATAAATTCAATGTAATTCTATTTTATTCTATAAATCATATCAGAGAATCACAGTAGACATGAAGTAGTGCAAATGGTGTACCAAATGGTGAAAAACGATAGTTGATTACATCGTTTATATTTGTAATTACATCTCAATATATACACCTCAAATGTAATGTTTATTAATCAACATGTTTTCAACCATTTTCAACCGATATTTACAATATTTCTTAGAATTGTAGTTCATTCCCCATTTCACAACATCAAGTATTTTTGTCCAAATGATTGATTGAATTAATTAATTTATTTATTTATTCATTCATTCATTAATTTATTGATTGATTTTGCTTTTGTGATTTACCTCAGAGCTGGGGCCTGTTTCATAAAACAACTTTACCAAATAAGACTTATTTTGAACCGAATCAACAGACAATATGCCAGACTAACTATTGTGCTGTAAACTTGTATTATGGAACAGTTCTCCGGTTGGTGATGATTGATTGAATTACATAAAAATAAAGTAAATGAATGAAAAATAATAATTAAAGAACCAAGGAGAATTTAAAAAAAGCATGAGCACAGTTTATCTATTTGTTTACTCTAGAATGTGCATTTGAGCTAAAGAAGCAAAATGTGTGACAACATTGTTGTTGCAAGAACATATTATCGAAACATGATGTTGACCAAAAGGTTTTGATTTTGGTTTCCTCAAGTAGACAAGAGAAAACAAAAGAGAAAACAAAACATAGCTGCAGGGGACATTACCAAGATGGCTGCCGAGTGAACCGACTCCTACACTCTTTTCTGGCCGATTGTCTATCTGAATGATGAGAAAAAGGAAGAGCTAGAGCAAGATACGAAACCTTTTGACAGATAAATCCTGCAGTGTTCTTCTCCCAAGAGGGTGGCATAGGGTTGGATGGGCAGAGCTCTACCTTTGGCCTGGTGCAGAGCAAAGGTGCCTTGAGTTTCTGAACTAAAGCTTAGCTGAGCTCTCAAAGCAGCCATGTATATTGACCCCTATGCCCACATGCCATTACCAGCTTGCTGAAGTAGAAAAAAAAAGTGAGAAAGAGAGCCGGCCGATTGGAAGGAGCTCAGCAAGACACTGGTAATGGTAATGCAAATTCAAACACAGCGGCCCCTCTGAAAGCACAACTCGCTGATAATATTTAGCTGGAGCTATGAAAAGGCCTCTCTACAGCACTAATACAGAATGATGGCCTCTCCACTGAGTCTCCGCAGAACTCGGCAGTCATTATTCATGTAGATGATTTAGATGGCACAGTGTGGCACAGTTTGTGAGTCTTTTCAAATCAGCCAATTTATAAATGAATGGCTTATGAAGAGTAAGAGTTTTAATCTCACGGTGGAATGACATGCTTTCACAACTACATATCACAATAATTACCTTAATCAGAGGTGGCTTTGTGCAGCTCAGCAGCAAAACTTGAAACTTGGTTGAAGACAACTTGGGGTTAGATCAGCGTGAGTGAAATTGTGGTTTAAAAGCAATAGCAGGACTCAAGCCAATCATACTTAGTCAAGAGGTGTGTGGGCAAGAGTGGGGCCTTTTAAGCTTAAGGCTTTAGAGTAAGCATCTTTACAGGGAATATTACACAACCTTTCAAAAGTTTGAGAGAAGTTTTTTTCTTTATTATTTTAATTTATATTTTTACTTTTCTCCAGCAATGACACATTAAATTGATTGATAGCGAAAGTAGAGATATTTTTCTGTTTTAATTTGATTGAGTTTGTACCTTTAAACTTGCTGTTATTTTGATCTTTCTTCTCAACAAATCCTGAAGAATATGACAAATATTTGACAGATTACGCAAAGAAATTATAAAATAAAATAAATATATAAAGTCGCACAACTGTTTATTATATAGTTGATTATAGTTAGAAAAGTGTCAATATATTAAAATGTTTTTTTTAAGGATCACGCAACATAGAAAACTGGAGCAAGGCTGCTGAAAATTCAGTTTTGCCATCATTAAATTACATTATGAAATGAAGTTAAAATAGAATATTGTATTAATAGTGCACAATACTGATTTTACTGTATTTTTAATCAAAAACATTACTTACAACATGAACTTTTGAAGGGTAGTATATATGAGAATATATTAGAACTGTGTTAACTGTGTATTCATCAACACCATTAGTTGAGCCCATGTTACTTACAATTGTCAAGGAGTTTTGTAAAAAATGTACAGGTATAATTTCTTTTAGTTACTTTATTTTGAGAGATATGATGGCTAAGATAAGAGAGATCTCTGTGTTTTAAACTGCACTGATCATTTTAAAGCTTTGTTTAAAATATTTAGAAAAACTGTCCTTCAAAAATGTGATTATGTTTTGGGTCTCAGAGCCGCCTTGTTGTATTCTTTCGATTTGATGTTAAGCTTATAGTCCTAAAACCAGGAAGACAATTAGTATTTAGCTTTAGCGTGGGTTTTCAGAATGGCAGTTTTGGACTTATGAGATTTATTAGTTAGGCCCACTTGAAGAGATGTTTTGTTCTCCAACATAAATTATACAGAGTTAAATGTCAAGCATGAATCATAAAGCCATTGTGTTTTTTTGTTTAGTTTTTTTTTTACTTGATGAGTTGCTAAATAACACAACTACCAGAATGTTGTGAGTTAGCATGCCTGACGAATTAGACAAACGTTGACGAACTTTTGTGAAGACCGAGAATTTTCCAAGAACATAACCAGTCCGTGTTAAATGATGTATGTGTGAAAGTTAGCCCATCGTGACCTAGAGCAGGGATAACCCATGTATGACACTGTGCCCTATGTGCTTTTTACCAGCGTAACTAATGTGACAATCCATCTCTCTGTTCCTCTCCTCTCTGCTCCCAGACAGGAAGACTACAGAAAATGTTGACAACCTTTTTTTATTTTTCCTTGTCTGTGCGTCTGAGTGTGTTATTTCGTCCACAGAGAGGAAGTGACAGTTTTGCCCTGAGCATCGCCTTTGTCTTCCTGGGGTTATGGACACTTTGAAGGCCTTGTCTAGAAGAGACCTCGTTCCTGACCAGCTCTAACCCTGCACAGAGCCAATGACAGATGGGCTTCATAAAGGCCTTTGAAAAGCCCCCCGTAGTGCTGATCAGGCACTTAGTGCTGCTTCCTCTGTCGGCTGCCTGTACCTTTGAGGCCTTGTCATTCTGCTGGAATGACACTAGCATGGGAATCTTAAATAAGTCATTTCTTTTCCGCCCCTTTTTTCTTCCCTTTTTTCAGGATGACAAGTCGAGTTAGTTGAGCAAGACTTCAAGCATTGATCTGAAGTAATGCTTATCTCTCTTGAGGAAGCTATTTTCAAACTACTCTTAAGTTAAAGTAGTTAATCTGGAGTCAATCTGCCTTTTTAAAAATCGTATCTGCACAAGCTGCTGAAACAGATAACATTTGTGCTATTTAAAAGGATAAAACTGTTTGAAATATATGTAGCAATATAAGCAATATATAATGACAACATAATTTATTTTGACAGTCAGATTGTTGATCAGAGTATTTAGTTGTCATATAAACATTAGAGATCTCAAACACAGTGAATACTGACAGAACTAAACTGCAGAATATCAATAAACACTTATACATTTGCTTAGTTAATGCCCATAATGTTACATGCGTGTCGTGTTTGATGTTGTGCCTTGTCTTCCTGATTTTCCTCATTTATATCTTCCTGTTCTAGTTTAGATTGATTAGTTAATTCGTCCCCATGTGCATACTCACCTGTTTCAGTTCTCCCTAATTGTGTCTGTGTGTATTTATAGTCTTCTCTGCTCCATTGAGTTTGTTGGTCCCTTATGTAGTTAAGTGCAGTATGCGTCTTGATGCTATAAAACTTGTATTAAAGACTCTTTTGTTTAGTTATTTGTTGATAGCTGATTTCTATAATGACGATGGGTTACAGAAGGCATCAACCGATGATGCACTGGGTTGAGGACCTACTGTTTTCCTTTCAGCGTTTTACTGTATTTTTAACCAAAAACATTACTTACATGAATTTTTGAAGGGTAGTACATATGTTACTCTTCCATCAAACTTAGAACTGTTCACTGTGCATTCATCAATAATCCCATATTATCCCATATAGATATAATTTCTTTTAGTTACTTTATTTTGAGCTGAGATATGATAAATCCCTGTATTTTAAACTGCACAGATAATTTTAAAGCTTTATTTTAAATAACTAGAAAAACGTCCTTTGAAATGTGATTGTTTCGGATTTTAGAGACGTATTGTATTGTATCGAATTGTATTCTTTCAAATTGATGTTGCTGTGTTTAAATCAAGCTGTTAAGCTCATAGTCCTAAAACCATAAGGACTATAAGATCCTGTTTTCCCTTCAGCAAGTGAAAAGGAAGAGTATGTGGAGGAATTCCTGAGCTTTTTACAATTGGTGAGCTGGAGCAATTAATGCTTGCTTCCGGATGGGACTAAAAGATCATAGTCTCTGGATTTCTTACTCCTGATAATTGCCACAGACCCACTGCGGAATTTATTAATTATGTTCTTGAGTTGTGTAATTCCAATTACTTTGTTGATGTGGAGGATTCTAATCCTTCTCCAACTCGAAAGCCAGCCGACACTCCAGCTCACTGTAAGCCAGATCCACTCTCAGATCCGCTCCACATGCCACTCTAATGAGTCCATTCCTTCCCTGCATTCCCAAGTACAAAATTTTCCGCCCTTCCACCCGTTCCTGTCTCCTCCTTTGGATCCCGTCACCCCCGCCACTCACCATCAGCCCACCATGAGTGTGCTGAATATGCCACGGATCTGCCAGTCTCCATCGGCATTGTGGCTGGGGGATCCCTTGACTCTGCCTCCACATCCCGGAGTCCACGTCGTACCTTTAACCAGTCGGCTCCACCATGGCTCCTATCCCTCTCCACTAGGCCCTCCGGATCCTCTGCGTCACCCTGGCTCTTCGGCCCTCTGTCTTAGTCTCGGGCCCCTCCACCTCCTGAACTGTGTAAACTGTCTGTACTGGCACGGCCCCTGAACTGTCTGCACTGCTGTGGCCAGCCAAGACTCCTGATCTGCCCCGGAGGCTTTTTCTTTTCATATTAGAATAGAAAACGGTTATTTCAATTTATGGAATATTACAGTTTTTACAAAAGCGTCTTCTAAACACTTTAAATCTTTAAATGCCAAGCATTCAAACTGAATGTGAACTGGTAGAACACACTGATTCAATAGAATTCATTTCATTTTCCAACACTACATATGAAAGAGCATGTTTTCTAATTCATAAACAATATTTACAAAAGCATTTCTTCACTACTTAAAAAATACATTTAAAATGGACTTGACTAAAAGTTGTAGACAGTCATTTGCTTACACAATAGTGGCTTTAAATTGGATGACACTTTAGGACTTTAAAACCAACCGCTATTGATGTGTGCAGACCAAAAAAAAACCTAACTCAAAATCGCACGCCCTGAAACATAAACGCAAACAAAAACACTTGTAGCATGCCATTTTGTGAAATGCCAAGAGACAAAAGGACAAGAGTTCAATGATTTGACAAGCCCGAAGAAGCCTAACAAAATAAATTGGTTGCGATCATCCACCCATGTACAACAACTTTAAGGTTTGTCATTTTTTCATTAAGTTTTGTGTTCCCTCCTTTATTCCTGACATGTTTATGGCACTCATCAATCAGCCGCGGTGAGTTTCACTCCCGTCTGTCCAGACTGTGAGTGTGTTACCAGGCAACCGCAGAGTGCAAAGGGTTAACGAAGGCAGATTCTGTACAGGCCACATGAGTGGGCAGCCTCGCCATGTGGAACAGGGAAAGGGTTGTGACTGCCAACTACTGAACCACGCCGGCCCCTGAGATCAAAGCCACAGCGTCACACGAAAAGACGGGGCTGGGTTTAGAGGCTGTGGGAGCGTGGAAGGAGAGGTTGGGGGGTTGAAGGATGGGTGGGTGGAAAAGGGGACGGGTCAGATTTGAAGTTACAGAGACAGAGCGCTCAGGAGAGAAACATGTCTGACTTTTTTGGGGGGGTGTCAGAAGTTTGAGGCTAGCTAACCCCAGAGGGCAGACAACTCCGGTGTCTCAGGAGGAAGGCACACACTGGTGTCTGGATGGCACCCTGCTGTTCCTTTGTAGGAAACTCAAAGAATGCCCCCCTCCTGCCCCCTACTATATTGTAATGCTAATGCACTCAGGTACAGTATGGCTTCATAAATATGGCTTCAAAGTCTAGTAGGAGTTTTGCTAACTGCCAAAAATGCGCGGGAAGCCGATTGTATACATAACTTGCAGATATGTATCATTGATTATTACCATTGGTTATGCAGCATAGATAAACAATGTCAATGTTGTGTCGCAGTTTACAGTACTGTTTTACGTTTGGAGTTAATAAAGGTTAATGCATTGATGTTTGGTTAACTTTTTACCTCATTTTTTATAATCTACTATAAACAATCTTTCATTGCTGTTATAAAGCAGCTTGGAATAAACTGCATGGCTGTATGATATAATAAAATATTGTGATAATCAAGATGTAAAACAAGTAAAAGCAATCATCTTCTACATCAACAGTGTGCATGATATGTTTATTTGTATTATTTTCTGCAGTTTGAAGGGTTGTAATTAGCCTGATATTTTCTTTCCTGTGAGTTATCACATAATTAGTACCACATGCTCTTTCTGAAACAAAAACAAGACCGGGAATAGACAAACTGCCTCCAAATGTTTTGCAGCAGAATTAAAAATTTGGGTAACACTTTATTTTAAAGTGTCCATAATGCTGAGTAATTACCTAGCGTGTACTTAGTAGTAGTCATTGTACTTACATAAAACAAAATGTACTTACCATGTAAAGTTATGGATTATGTATATGTAATAGGCTGCTACTGTTGCATATTTGTAGCAGACAGAATCTGTTATACAGCTTCTTATGTAACCAAAACATAATCATGTGTTTTAGACTTAACATAGTTATAAATTCAAGTTCACAGACATAAGCTACCTAAAATAAAGTGTATCAAGATCGTGCTTAAGTGTACTTCATGTGTATCTATACTGTACACCTTATGTAGCTGCACCTTAGTTTGATTTAACCCGTAAGTACACAGCCCTAAATACATGTAATACCTTTCTAAATACATTAAAGAATCTAACTACATTTAGTGAATCAGTAAAACACAAATTGATTAACAATTCTGTCTGAATCATTCGAACAGTTTCTCCTTGTGAGCTGTAAAATATACAAAACATCTTTCAGTAAGCCTTTATAATAACTTTCATTAATAAAGCATTAACAAGCATTATATAATGCTTAACTGATCATTATTTCACACATATTCCCATATCTATAGAAATGTGAAATAATGTGTTTACAAATAAATGTTAAACTTACATTGCATGTAAATTAAAAATGCTTACAAATGTCATTAAACTTCTAGTTCATACGATCCTGCACATCTTGAAAATCTACAAATTTTGTTAATAAACAACACCTTTGTCGCTGTTGTTGTGTGATACGTGTAGGATTAGGGACAGGTTTGGTGGTTTGGGTAGGTTTAAGGTTGGGTAAGAGGTCAAAAAGTGTACAGGGGTCAATTTAATTATTATAAGGGAACACAATTCAGTCTGTTTACAACCCTGGTAATGTTGGGACGTTTTCTTTCATACTTTCAAATTGCAGAAGCCAATATTTTATTCACTTATATCCACTAAATTAGCTCAAATTAGATGCTTGCTACATGTCTCACAAAAGGTCTATAACATAATTAGCCATAAAAGGGACGTCTTAAATAAAGATGGGCAGAATTATTAATTCTGTGAGAGAGTGTGTAAAATTATTATGGAGATATATGTTAAATAATGAGTAGTGAAACATTACATAATGTTTGTTAATGATTTATTAATTAAAGCTATTGTAAAGTGTTACCAAATTCTTTATTATTATTCATTTTTAAGAGCAGGTGTGACTAATTTAACTTACATGAGCAAGGCTTCCGGTTTCAGCCTCTTCCTGTTATTTTAGCTCTGCAAAAACAATCCATTATGCCTGCTTCATTTCAGACTGGAATTGTTACCATGTTATTTTTATGTTATTGAACTTTGTTATAGTTAATTAGCCACACTGGCCAATGAAACTGAAGTCTTGCACATTCAAAGAAAATTGCAAACTGTCACAATAAACGATAAGCTTGTCTTGGTGTATGAGTATAGTAAATAATATTATAATCAACGTATCAATTACCATTTGACTGTACTACTATACAATACTGCTTTGTAAAGATGTTGTAAGTGTTTCATAATAATTGCTTTTCTTGCAATGTTGTTTGCTAGGTTAATGCTAATAATGTAACTTTGTTACAGTTATGCATGGAAGAATTACTGCGTCTCATTAAGATACACAACAGTTTAAGAAAATAGGGGGAAAAAAGTCAACTCAACTGGGGTTTGATTGCGTGCTTGTAGTTGTCTGTTTTCCCATTGATGTTTTTCTATACAGCTGGAAAAAGCCCATTGAATCAATTTTCTCTCTTGACACTGTCATAATTGAAGAAATCGTCTCCTGCTGATAGGTTACTAATCATTTCACTCTTTCTTTCTGCCACTTGGACTCCAAACCATTACTGACAATTTCTAAAGCAGATGAAAATTAGGCTCCCTTTTATCTGGATAGCTAGTTGTTTGATTGAGTATAAAACAAACTGTGACTAATTACATTTCTGAGTGTTGTGTAAATTGAATCGTTCGGTTTTTGAAAATATATTGTGCTAGGCGTTTGATTCCCAACTGAATAAAGGTGTACTGTAAATTTGGATCGAATGTATCTGTCCGTACAGGTTCAGCATTTTTTTTTATTCATACGTGTAGATTTACAAATGTAAAAAACATCTGTGGTAAGCTGGAGAACACAAAGTTCTGAATGAATTATTGCCATATGGGGACATCTGTAGCCCTCTGTTGTTCTGTTCATCGAGTGCGTGCGATAAACGGTCTCATTCCCAGTTGTACAAAGGTAAATCTATAGGGACCACGAGTGTGCGTCTGCGCGCATCTGTCTGCGCATCGGTGCAGTTTTTCTGCTACTTCAAAGTCAAGCAACACACCCCCAGCTCTGCCCTGTTGTGGCTCACTAATGATTAGTACATGAGTGTTTCTATTCACATGCAGCCAACCTCAACAGAGAGTGAATTCCTGCTGACGAAAATTACACAGCATTGCAAGCTATTGCACTAGAAGCCCTGTTTCAAATGTGCATACTGTAGACAGGAAATGACACTGTGTGGTAATAGCAGGACAGACATGACAGCTTGTTGTCATTATTTTTCATCTCTCTCTTCAGCCCCTGCTGCGGATCGGCACGCTCCACACAGAGAGATGGACTCCCAGTAAAAGCTAATGTATGTCTTCACTCGTTCCTCTCTCACTTTGTTTCCATAAACATCACTCTCAGCCTAATTTCCAGCCGCCTATTTTATGTCCCCAGCGTGCTCCGCAGCCTTCACCCTCCGTGTTCTCCAGCTGCTACAATGGCCATTCTAGCTCAAAGGACTTGTCAACAACTGGGAAAACTGAAAGCCCTTTTGTTGTGAGTTTGTCTGCATTATCTAAAGTGTCCTCAAACCACTCAGTGACGAACAGGGGTGGGCTATCTGTCAGCCCTGTGCTATATAGAGTGTGACTTTTAGAGTTATTTTTAATTGTTTGGTTTAGTAAATTTGATGCTGTTTTCTGCAATTACCAGATTGAGAGGATTATCAGATATTTCAGATTTATTGTATAGACATTTTATATTATGTTTTATATTATGTCTTTTATAATATCTTATAATATTTAGATTTAGTTTAGCTTTTTTATTTTTTCTTTAAGCTGTTTTATTTTGTTTTACATTTTTATGTTTATATTTTATTTTTGTTTTATTTTGTTATTTATTTGTTTTGTATATTTATTTATAATTATTTATTTGTAACTTTTTCTGTTTGGCAATTTAGCTTTATTTTTCTTTTATTTTGGCTTTATTTATATTTTATGTTTGTTTAGTTCTGTCTTTAAAAAAGTTAAATAAAAACATGAATGTACATTTTCAAGTTGTTTTTCTTTTTTTTTTAAAATTATTTTATTTTATTTTGACATAATTCATAACAAAACACACAATAAAGCATTTTGTTCTTAATTTTGCATCTTCTTATTTCATGTCATTTTATGTTTCTCAATGTACTATTTTTGCTATTTTGCTTTTAATTTTTTATATTATAAAATATAAAAATATATATAATTATATATATATTTTTTTTTCATCGGTGCATATTACACATTAAAATTATGCTTTTGAAGTAGCGTGTGCTGAATTTTCTGCCAAGCGTTCCCACAATACGTTACGTGAACGGCAAGTAGAGTGGGCCTACACCGAGGATAAATTGTAAAAAAGAAAAATATTTATGGTGCGGTGAAATGGAGTGTTATGGTGCTAATGTGGTGCTCTATGCTTAATATCGAAGTGTTTTGAAGTCATAAGCTGCCTTTTTGGCAACACAACTGAGTAAAGCAGAGTCTTTAGGGTGACTCCATGCTGACATTAATAGCAGTGTTCTGCTCAGAGAAATGTGTGTCACCGAAGGCCTGTAGGAAGACTCTGATGCCCTGATTGACTCCCTGGGGGTCACTCTGAGCCTCCAGAGTACAAATGAGGGGGAGGCAGAAGGGGATAGATGGAGAAAAGCAGGACTAGATTAGGACCGTATACAGCTACAAGGCAGCGCTGAATATATCTGTAGTAGTTGGAAGCAGAAAAGGCTCGATTCACCTTGTTTTGCACCAGCAGGCATTCCTATATTCCATCTATTATACATCAAACTCGCTTAGACCTAAATCAAAACCTTCCTGAAAGCACAGAAGCACAGAAAGACAAAAGCCACAGCAAGCACTGCAGATCAAGCATCGTAAGCGCTTCTCGAGAGCTCATTTCAGGTTGGAAAATAACAGTAATGCTAGCGTTTTCATTGAACGCCCAGCCCCCAGTACAAATAATGCAAATGCGTAATCTGTACACCTTCACAACTGTATCACCGTTCACAAAGGTATAATTGTTCTGTTGAGATTTAATGAAATGCAAATGCTCTTGGCATTTCAGAATCAATTTAATACTGGGAGGTTTAACTCTCATCCACAAATCCCTGGATAACATTGTTTTAAACCTTGTTAATAGTCTTAGTATCTGGAGTGCACAAAGTGATAGCACAATGAATAAAAATGAGCGACTTTGAGAGCGGTGTAATTTTCGAAATTAATGGAAACCACCACCATTTGGCAAATTACATTTTTTAATGGGTGAAACAGTATTTACATCTTTACAAAGGCTGTTATGGTCTATACGATTATTTGCATGTAGGGAAATGATTACGAAAATAAATGAGATGCACTGAACTGTCAGCCTGTTTCCTGGCTTTTGTATGTTTTGGGAACAGCGCTCCGGTGTTTTTGTGTTTGTGAGCATATGGAGGCATTGTGCTCCGCACCCCTTGGGCTCACTGGTTTAGGGCTGTGGACAGGCCTGTGGTGTCAGATATCCACAATGAACTGGAAGCGTAACCTTTATCTGCAAGTTTCATCATTGTTTCATTATCAAAATGATGATGACTCACCAGCATAGAACTACACTTCTGATGTCATCTCCATTTTTTGAGTGACATTTCGATGTTTGCCTGTCCTCTGCACGGGTCCCAGCTATGAATGATGTTATTCTTGTTTATAAAGGTGAAACCATCATATCTGCCAGGGGATGCACTAAATATCATTGCGGTTTGTAAAAATTGGGTCTGCTTGGTATTTATAGTTCACCCAAAATATGAAATTGTGTTATCATTTACTCACACATTGTTATGTTTTTAATAAAAATGATATAATGCCATGTACATAAAATATAGTAATAAAAAACACTTATTGAATAATCCATTGTAATTGTTGGCTGTTGAGGCTGGAATATGCACTGCTCAAAGTTTTGGGTTGGTATATTTCTTAGTTTTGAAAGATATTTCAAAAATAAAGCACAAACTGTAATACCGTGACATATCACAAATTAAGTTTCCAGTTTAATTTATTTTAAAATGTAATTTGAGATTGCAAAGCTGGATTTTCAGTCTTCAGTCGTCATTGTAATATGATCCTTCAGAAACCGTTCTAATATGCTTATGAGGTTCTCAACATTTTTTTTTAGTTACACTTTATTTTAAGGTCCAATTCTTGCTATCAACAAACAATTAAATTTAGCCTGAATTAACTCCTAATTTGCTTCTTATTAAGAGTTTGTGATGTTGTTGTACGTTTGCATGTTGGGTAAAGAATTAGGGATGTTGAATATGGTCGTGCAGAATATGTGCTTTATAAGTACTAATAAACAGCTAATGAAAGGCATGCTAATAATAGGCATCTAGTTAATAGTGAGAACAACTTTTCTTCTTATAAGGAAACCATGATACGTTTTAATTCACGTTTTTGATTCTCTCAAAAGAAAGTTCAAAAGAACAACATTTATATGAAATAGAAATCCTTTGTTAACATTATAAAGACCTTAACTAGCACTTTTGATCAGTCTAATGCATTCTTGCTGAGTAAAAGTATTCATTTCTTTCTTCTTTTTTTAAAAAAGAAAGAAAACGGAGCATAGCACTAAAGTGCATGAAAAGTAGTCTGTATGACTCATATGCTATAATCCAGGCCTTATGAAGCCATATGATGGCTTTGTGTGAGAAACAGATTGAAATTTAATTCATTTTCCTACTGACAGTCTACCTCTGCAGCAGCACTCTGATCAAACATGACACATGTTCCAGGTTTGACATCATGATGAGGCTACGAGAACCAATGTCTTTCATGGTTGATGCCACCCAGCCCCCTCCATATGGATTTGATTTGATAACATCAGCAGCAGTAAAGACGACTTAGATTTTGGTATGTTCCTCACAAAATTGCACAATATGGCTTCAGAAGGTCTGGGATAATTCATATGGACAACCTTTATGATGTTTCTTTTTCATTTTTCCTTTTTTATTTTGGGACCATTTAGAATACATGGTTAAAACAACAGGAGGGTTAATAAAATTTTGTTTATATTTTTAAGCATACTATTCCTTAAAGAATGTGACTTGCACTCCAGTGGGTTGTGGGTTGATCATGACTCTACTCTGTTTTCATGCTAAGTTATAATGGTGCCTCGGATACTACCTTTGTGTGATTGGAAAGCATTTACCCAACTCCCACAGGTTCATGCGCAGGTTGCCTTAAGTGCATGTGCTACTGCTCATAATAGCAAAACTATTTTATTCCTATTAAAATGACCAGTGCATCGAGTCGCTCACAGCCATATTAATGTAATTTTAATATCCCTCTTTTTCCAAATTAAGGCCTAAATTTAAAACTAATTAGATATGCCTTTCCCTTCATTCCCAAAGGAACAGCTCTACGCTTGTGGAAAATTACAACCTCCGCGAGCTTCCCTGTTGGACGCCATTGTCATATTCTCTCTGCAGAGACTAGGATCCAATAGGGGGCCTTTCTCCCTCCAGACGCCGACTTTCCGGTGGCTGATTGACGAGAAAGGAAGGGATGACTTGACTCAATGCAGCGTAACCAGGGTAATCTTCCAGGTGATGATCCTATTGGGGGAAAGGGGGACATGGAGAAAGCGTATTCAGTTTTTGCATTGATGCCTGCAGACCCTCTATCAAACTCCAATGTATTTTTTGCCTTCATTCCTCTCCTCGTGATTGTTAAGCTCGGTGCTTTGGAGGGATGCTGGCCCTGAAAGATCTAGAGAAGCTGACGAGTGAAATCCATCGGGGCCTCTGTGATGTTATCCGAGCCCCTCGCAGTGTTCCTTTTGAACTTGTGCTTCTGAAAAGTTGCGGGAGCAGCAGGTCCGGCCAAAACCGACGCGCACCTACGGTTTTAATCATGTGATGCGTGAGTGGACTTGTTTGGTTGTATTGCTCTTTTTCTGACTACATGTTTTCTTAGAGTTATTCATCTTAATGTGTCCGGTTCAAGCTTCCTCCGTTTTTATCGCTGATGTGTGGAACTGAAAACATATTCGCAGTGCATCCGGTATGACATGATTAAAGAGACTCTAAAGTTTTATGCTCTTTGAAGAGTAGCTTTGAATGCCGAGACTCCTGAGGCCCCTGTGGAGTGGTATTATTCACTGGTTGCTGCAATAATTGGATTTCACAGAGTATTATTTTTGCATTAGATTTATAATTTGGTTGCGATAACAAACACGCTGGGAATTCACTTCCAAATATGTGTCTTTTATGTGTTTTGGTTAAAATATTATGTGTCAGTATACAAATAATACATTTCAAACAATGAGGGATAACAGAGCAACATCTCTGTTAGCCATTTATGGCAGATCTGACTCTTCGTCAAATGTGTCAAAGCTGCCTCTGATGCTGAGCCCATAAAAGAGATGACTTTGAGCTGTCAGCACATACTTCCTTCCTGTGTTACATGCTTGAACTCCCCAGGTATGGTTTAGTCTTTGACACCATTTTACTCCTGCCTCATATCCTTCCTCTCGTTCGCCGTGTTCATTCACCTGATGAAGAGGCCGAAGAGTTCAAAAGGTATCATAAAAAGATTTGAGAGACTCGCGGTGGCGAATCAACATCAAAGTCAGCGTTGAGGGTTTCCAAGACTGAATGCAACAGTAGCGTTGCAGAGGTAAACAATATAATTAAGTGTAAACCTTTGGAGACGGGCCTGCAATGAGTTCTGAGCTTGTTGAACAATGGTGTGTGTTTCTTCAGAAGCCAGACATTGTGTCATGTTGAAGTGTAATTGTCGAATCCTCAGTCTTTGAATGAGATTAGCAAGGTTCGTCAGTCGAAGAAGTTTGATAAAATGAGAAATCATTCAACGAAGTTGGCTTCCCCACAAATGTCTTAGCTCGCTGGCTTGTTTTAGAAATGAGATAAACATGGATTGGAAAAAAAGTAACCTGGTTAGAAAAAATGCTAAATTTTAATTTGCCATTAAAATGTGACATAACCAACAACCATAGATATTTTCTATTTTTAAAGGGGTCATACGATGTCGCTTAAAAGAAAATTAAGCCTCGCCTTCTGAAATGGGTCGATTTGTGCAAAGCTCATCGTTTATCCTGTGATTGGCCAAATACCTTTGGCGGAAATGTTACTCCCCTTACTATAACACGATGCTAGGCGCTATGACACCAAAACAATAGTTCACATTACAAAGGAGGCATTTGTTGCATCCAGTGGAGACATAATTACTGATTATCATGACTTAGTACTATCTTTAAACATAACACCATGTCTGCTTTTGTGATGGGCACTAGCGTTACCCTCAAAAGCGTCACTGCTCAAAACTCACATTTGAATAGCAAGTAGCAGATTATTTTAATAAGAAAACTTAACTTACTTAAAGATTGTGAGTGAGAAGTGCCAGACTATCCTTGCAAAGCTGGAATTGATTCACTTTTTAGTCTCTTTGCACAGCCAGCACAGACTGCTCTGCAGGTTTAGGAATTTACTCTCTGTAAATGCACTGAAAGAACCTTAAAATTAACAGTGTTGGGAAGGCAACTAGACCACTGATTTCTAGTTATGTCCTCTTTTGGAAGCACAAACAAAGTACTGTCACTTTCACAATGACACACAATGTTCTCCTGACCATGGCGTCCACAGCAACACTACACCGAGAATAATAGTTCCGCCTTTCTTTCTTTCCGTGAACATTTGGGCGGTCTTATGAAAATGAACCCTCTCTTTGATATAGAAAAGTAGGGGTGTGTTTAAAAGAGCCGTTGTAGTGGAACCAACAGTGTATTCCATAACTGAGATGTTATCGGTCATTCAGTATGTACGTTTAATGATGTTAAAAAACTATAAAAGCATAGATTTAGTTGCGAGAGAACTGCTCTTTCATGTAAGCTTCTGATTGGCCGTGATATTTGATTGATTCTGTCGTGTGTAGTTAGGACACTGTGAAATGTGAATGTAAGCAAAACATCAAACATTTAAGTTCATAAATGCTTTCAATAACTTCTCAACTTGAGAATTTGAGGATTCATTGTTGTTGTTGTTAAAAAATGGCCAAATATATTATTAACAATTTTGCAGTCATTGATGTTGTAATTGCATACCCTGATGCGTTGCTTTGTGAGCACTAAAAATAGAGGTATAGCTCACTGAATTGAGAAATCTTTTGAGAATTAATCTGATTTTAACGTTGGCTATTTTAACTCAAGCCTTTTACACCCTGTCTGCTCTGCACAGCAAGCAAGTGACGCTGCTACACTAGAATGGCTCCATTATAATAAAAGCTGTCCACATTGCATTATAATCGACATGCTCTCCTCTTGCAGTGTGTAGCTTTGTTCATTTTAATATAATTATTGTTTTACTCACTTGTAATTAATTTTCAAAAGGGTTTTATGTGTACTAATAATAATAACAATAATAAAGTATGGAATGTGGTGAGGGGCCACTGATCTCCTCTTTTTTTTGACTGCCTTATATTCATAGTGTATATTTTTATATTTTGTGACAGCCCATAGTTTCATATTGCAATTTTGCTGTTGCAAACACATAGCTGTTTTTATACTGTACATATTCTTTTCAATCCCCTTACAATAACCCTAAACTCCCCTCACACAAAACCTTTATCATCGAAGCCAAAAAAATTCAGTGCTATTACTATTACCGTGAAATAGGGAATGCCAGTACACACAAAACTGCAGAAAAATGCTTGATGTAATTGGTAATTCATTCATTTACAAAAGACATTAAGTACACGGTCTAGTACTTTTGTCTTTTTCTCAGTTCTTGAATACTTGTTTTGCTTCATGCCAAAATATTGTTATTCATCTCAGAGCTGGTTAGTTTAGTTCAGGGCTTAAAATTCAATGTTGATTTTTATTTATTTATTTATTTATTTTTGAAATGCCTCTGAAGAACAGTATAATGGAAGATAAACTTTTGTAATCAAGGCCACTTGAAAAGCTTAAAAAGCTTGAAATTATGAATTTGAACGGAATATGTATGTTTATACAGTGTTTAAGATAATATTAACATCAACAAATATATTTAATACGAAGTATTAATTTCAGTATCATAAGAACAATAAAAACGAATCATTTGTTGAATTATTATTAAGAGGGATAATTGAAGAATATCTATATTATTCTGTCTTACCTTTCGGCTATAAGCCTGCACAGATGCTGTCTCACAGCTTGACTGATTTTTGTGTCATCTTGACATAATTATATATGTAGGATATGAACACCAGTCTTTTGAACTGCAGAACACAAAATAAAGAAAGAAAAGTAGATTTAAGAAATCAGCTAGAGAAAAGAAAAGGCATTTTTATAAGCAACCGATTTCTCTTTCCACACTATGTTATGACACCCTACAGTCCGTTAGATGTCTGCTCCTATACCATGGAGAAAAGTGTGATGTGTAGAGGTATCCAGTCCTGTATTGCTAGGGAAGCATATTTTTTCTAGAAGATCCATGGTAAAAGTTTCTCCTCTCAGCAGGAGAAGCACTGGGAAGACTGCTGGGTGTTGTGGATAAGAGAAAAGTATTGATGTTGAGATGCCCTTGTTGAAGAGGAGGTGAAGTTAGCAGTTATCATTGGTTTCTGAGGAAACCTCTCCTGTGCTTTCATTGTTCCCCAAAGCCTTCACGTCTTATCAGGAAGATGAGGAAGTGAGGAGAGCATAAACTTCTACCCCTTATCACAGTCTTTCTGAGAAAAATGAATGAGAGTGGGAAATGTGACTCAATGTGAATCAACAACTAACTCCTGCACTTACTCTCCAGGTGAACATTTTAAAAGATTTGTTTTTTAATCATTATTTAAAATTTTTTGTTTTGTATAATTGGAAGGAAATTCTCTTTTTAAATTTAATCAAGTGACAGACACTTTTATTCAAAGTGACTTTATACAAATAAGGAACATCGTAAGCAATTTATTACAAGAACCAGCAATATTTGCAGTATACAGTGCCATGTTTTGAGTATAAGCTAAATTCATATGCAAACCAGAGGAGATTTATTATCAGTATTGTTGTTGTCGATCCTGTTGTTTTAGGTCTTTTAGGTAAAAAACGTATCTTTGTTGTTTATTTTTACTTCAATTAATTCTGAATAAAATAGAGTTGCTAGTTGTTTTAAATGAGTTCTGTTTGTTTATTTGCTTTTATTTATGAAAGAAGTGCTGCGTGATATAACAGTTTTGCCCACTGATATAAGAAATTGGGAGGAAAGAGTGCCCTAAGTGGCCTGAAAGTGTATTTATTTCTAAATATATATTATTATTTCTAATAATAATAATACACCTAAAATAATAATAATACATTTAAAATTTTAAATTAAACAACTAAAATAAACAACTTAAATTAATAGTTTTAATCCAGACTATTCACCCAAAAATGAAAATGCTGTCATTTACCAATTTCCCTCATATGCCAGCATATGTTTCTTTTCTATGCTGAACACTAAAGAAGATATTCTGAAGAATCAAACAGTTGTTGGTTCCCACTGACTTCTATAGTAGGGAAATAAATACTCTGGAGGTCAATGTGGTCCATCAACTGTTTGTTACCAGCATTGTTCAAAATATCATATTTTATGTTCAACATTAAAAAATTATTCACACAGGATTGGAACGACAGTAAGTAAATGGTGACATTATTTAAATTTTTGGGTGAACTTTGTTTTTTTTTGTGTGTGTGTCTGTGTGTTTTAATGGACCACAGGCCCCAGATGGGCATTGATAACATGGAGAAGATTATTTCAGATGTGTAAACTTCTTTTTTGTTCTTTTCTCTTTCACAAGCACTTGCTAGAAAGTCACGCCTTGCCAGAATGCTTACTTTCACACAAGTGTCTGAAATAGCTCAAGTCTGCTGGGGAGAGTTGTCGGCATGCCCGGCGTTATACCACCTTCAAGGTCAAATCTGGATGTTGGGCAGATCTGGGAGGTGGGGGGTGTTTTGATGGGTTTAACATCTCCCAATTCCCCAGTAATTGTAGGGCAGGAGTTCTCTGCCTCGGCAGCTTCAAGGTCAGACTCATTTAGCTGTTGGCTTTGGATGTCGACGCAGCAGTGACCTGTTTCATTTCATTATTATTCACTTGTTTTGGTGTCTGTTGTTAGTGGGAGAGCCAGTAATAAACATTCCGCTGCTATTACTAAGAGAAATAGATATGTCAGTCATTTTGTGGTAATAATAATAATACAATGGGCTTTTGATGGGAGTTTGCCAAGAGCGTTTGACCATTGCCCATCTGTTGAGTTGGTTTAATGAATCTCTTATGTCCATTTAGTCAAGGAATTGTGTTTCAGCACAAATGAAGAATATTAATGGATTGGAAAAGAAACAGAATGTGGCTGTAAACAACACATTATTTTCCAAATCATGAAACCTTGCAGGTGTTGTAGGTCATGATTTAGAGGTTACTGTCAGGTCGGAAGAAAGAAATATGACGAAACAGTTCCAAAAGTCAAGAAAGAATAACAATAAATGAGGGAGAAAGAAAGAAAGAAAGAAAGAAAGAAAGAAAGAAAGAAAGAAAGAAAGAAAGAAAGAAAGAAAGAAAGAAAGAAATAATTGAGGGGGGAATAAAGAGAGAAAGAAGTAAGAATAGAAAGAGGGAAGAGTGATAGGAAGAGAAGAAAAAGGAAAGAAAAAGAAAGAAAGAAAATAAATATATTAGAGAAGGGAAAAAAGTGAAAGAAAAATTAAAGAAAGAAAGGTGGGGTGGAAGGAAAGAATCGAAAAAGGAAGGGATATAAAGTAAGGAATGTAAAAAGATGACAGAGGACAGAAGAGGAGATAAGAATGGAAGAAAGTCGTAAAGGAAGGAAGAAAGATGGAAGAAGAGCAAAAAATAAGAAGCTGATGGGAGTTGGAAGGAAAAGAGAAGTAAGGGAAAAAGTATAAAGAAGGAGAGGATAAATGGAAAGTGAAAGAATGAAAATAAAAACATTTGTTGGTTCTACCATTAATTTTCGGTTATTTACATTTTGAAGTATGGGAGAACATTTTTCAAAAATGTCTGTTTACATAAAAAATAAATACATGGCCAAAGCACAAAGAAAAAAAGATTTGTCCAGATTAACATGGGCGTAACCTCTTGCGCACGCCATATGTACTGAGAAACGAAAAAAAAGCAGCCTTCATTCTACAATGTTTAATGAAAGTTCTGCCCTACAAGAAAAACCACACCTGAACAATATATTAACATCTGCTAGCATCAGTGTGGGAAAGTTCTCTTTTGTTCTTAACTATAAGAGAGTGTCTCTCCGCATTTAGCTTACGTTTCCTTTGAAGACCTTGTTCTAATGGGGTCATGATTAACTGCACAAGCTGTTACACCTTAAATGCACCACACCCCCACCCCTCACCTCACAAAAAGGAGTAAGTGAGCCATTGCCTGATCCATCCTTCCTGACCGTGAGTAACCTGGCATTCAGTTTGAGAAGTCTCATCAGAAACACCAACCACCATAATGCACTAAGTAATGCTCAACACACATGGCTTCATGGTTTCGAGAGAGAAAGTGAGGCGGTGTGCGCGAGGGAGAGAGTCAATCTCATATCACTGAAAAATGTATCGCACCAGCTAAAAGCAGATGGTGGTGCACCAATGCCTGAGCAGATCAACAGCACATCAAAGAGTGTGTGATCCTTCAGCAGATGCTCAGAACAGAGGCCACAGCCCTGACCTGCTGTGCAAGAGATAGCTCACGCAACGTGTTCAACCTATGGGATACAAGAGCTTTGGCTCGTGGTTAATCAGCGTCACCCTAGCAACAGTTTGTCCCGCTCAAAATACAAATGAGTCTGATGATCGTCATGAGAACCACGAAGTAGGTGATGTGAATCGTGGAGGTAAGCGCTCCCACACTGGGCTTATGGCTCTCTGACAAGACACTTATTACTCCAATCTCCTGTTTAGACTGGGAGTGATACGTGTGTCGAAGGGAGAAGGAAGTTGGAAGGGTCACGTTGAGCTTAGCTGTTACAGTTCAGAGTTTTAGGCAGGTTTCGGAGCATATAAACAATTCCCCCGGCTCTTATCAATGCGGGATAGGGAGTGATTTACAGGCTCTGGGGGAGCTCAACTGGTGGAGTTCATCTGACGGAGCTGGAGCCCCTCATGTGGGGGTGGAGAGAGAATGTTTCTTCAGCTCGTTAAACATTTGTGGAGCAAGTTCTCTCCGTCTGCCAGTCCTCCTAAATCTGTCCACCTGCACGACAGAGCCGAAGTTACTCACTCAGCGTACTCTGTCAAACTCAATTCCCAGCAGTTTCCGACTATGTGTGTTCGGTTTAAAGAGGAAGTGTGCGCTATGAGCCTCCCTGTCTTCGTTTTCCTCGCACTTTTTGGCTGATGAAAGAAAAATGTTGGGGTATTGTTGTTGGTTGAGGTTCAGATTCTGTGTGGTCCGCCGTGAACCTTGGGGAAATTTCAAGAGAGCACTAACTTGTATTTTGAGGGTGTTTACAGACTAAACTATTGTTACGCTCAAAAGAATTTACAGCACAAAATGTACGTGGCCAGTGTAATAAAATTCCAGAACAGAGCTTGTTCTGTTTAGTAAATCAAAAATGTACAGTGTAGTTTAATTCCTGAACAAATTATTCTTAAGAACCGATTCTTTTTAGAAAGTCAAAAATATACAGCACAGCTATGGTAGTCTGATTTGTTAATGAACGACTACATAAGCTTGTTTTGTTTAGTAAATCAGAAGCACACCAATATAGTTACGCAGGATCCAGAATACATTATTCTTATGAGTTTATTCTTTTTAGTGACTTAAAACGGCGCACACGCTGTAATATGATTCTAAAATGAATGCCTAGAAGCTTGTTCTGTTTATAAATCAGAAACATGCAGTGTAGTTTAATTGCTGAACAAATGAGTTGCTTCTATTCAGCAAGTCAACACATACAGCACAACCATGGTAGTCTTGAATGAATTCTCAATGACTATGAGCCTTTTCTGTTTAGTGAATCAGAAACATAAAGCACATGAGTGTAGTTTGATTCCTGAACAAATGACTATGAATTATGAATTGATTCATTATAATATAAAAACAGCGTTACCAACGTCGTTTGATTCCTGAATGAATGTTCTCTTTAGTAAATCAGAAAAGTACAGTATAATTTAATTCAAATGATTCTTATGAATTCATTCTTTTTAGTGAGTCAAAAACATAAAGACAATTATGATTCACGAGCACATGACTTTAATAATTGGTTTTTATTGTCAATCAAGAATATCCTTTTTTTTTAAACAGCACAATTATTGTTTATTTATAAAGCTGCTTGGAGAGCTAAAAGTTTCCATGACAACAGGTATACAAAAGCTTCTAATTACAAATTTAGTGACATACTGTAATCATCAGGCCACAGTTGGAAATCATGCAGATATGAAAATAAAGTGTGGCGCACACTGTTCCCAAACTCAAAGCACAAGTAGTAATTCAGTTTAACCAGTGTGAACCAAGCCGGTCTGAGACATTAAAAGCACATGTAAAGCACTTCACCTTGAAACACAGTGCACAAAAAAGTAGCAAATAGCTTCAAATAGCTGATTTAATTCACTTCTTTAGCAGATAAATCCGGGAGATTGTGTTTTTCCACCATGTTTTAAGTTTGCGTTTCACGTTGATGCTCTGCACGTGCCCAGCCTTACCTAAACAAGCACCTCATGAACTCAGTTACCTAGTAACAAACTCACAGAGCATTCAGGCAGAGGTCAGGGCACACATGTGACCCAAGATTCATTCTCCGTACATTGTTAAAGCACACACAACATGTTTGTTTTTATCCATAGCTTCTTGCTTTTTAATAACTTTAATCATGGTTAATTGTGAAATTGGGCAATCACAACAACACTAATCACAATCATTCTAGCCTATTTCCCGAAATTACTGTATGAGCAAGTACTAGTGAATCAGAAATATATAATGGGCCAATGGAGTTTGATTCCCTAACAAATGAGTCTCATAAGTCTATTCTTTTTGGTGAATCACACACCTAAAATTTAATTGACTGACTCGTTGTTGTTCTTGTTGTTTGTTTTTTTTGTAGTAGCCTCAAAAGTATTAAAAGAATTCTTAAAGGAATAGTTAATGAACCATAATTATTAAGTTTCTTTTTTTCTAGTGACAAACAAGCAATAATAAACCGAAACAGTACTTACCTCAACATGTGCTTTCTTACATTGCTAAAACTTTTTTTTAAATATGCTGCTGTAAACTCCAGGGTCTGAGTGAAACTGTTAAAAGCATAGAACGGTTCAAAAAGTATTTACATAAAAACATGTCTACAGGTGTGGGCAAGAAGTTATACCTCTTGTATCTGTCCAATCATTGTCATTTACAGAGTTGCAAGGGTTTACAAATGTAGTTTGTATCAAGCCCATAAGAGGACTGTGACTGACAGTTTATCACATGATGTCATCAGTTGTATTGTTTTGTTTTCCTGTGCTCTGTTTGTTTGTTGTATTGTTTTTGCTCTCATATTGCTTTTTCAGTGAACATGTTCTGCTCGTGTACGATTCTGAGAACATGACAAATTGTTGCTCCAACTCAGAGAAGATAACACGGGAGGGATCCTTCCCCTTCCTGCCTCCTCTGAGTCGCTAAGCCAACCATATTTTAAGCTACAAAATTGGATGGAAATTCACAGAGGTATGTGCTGGTCATTAGATTAGCCTGTATGATTTATTGACTGTCTGCGCAATAACAACAGCACAAGCCCATTATTTTTAAAGATTGATATGGGGCCTATATATTAGTATTCGTAACAAAGAAACGATGAAAGTTAAGTTTAACCCATAGAAAAATAACTTGACTGACAAGCTCTTCTGCATAGTTAATAAACTGATATCGTTGCTTTGTCATTTATACGTTTAATTAAAAAATCTTGCATATATTCGTCCCATATATTTGGCACACGTTCATCTCATCGTAGTTTAGCTTTATTCCATTTGCTATAACTCATAGCTATTTTCAGTTGCTGTTATTTTTTTCAGTTTTCCACTCTAATCCAGGCACTGCCGAATTGTTCTTTTTGATTTAAATAATCTGGAAACATATTCTTATCTGGATTATATTTCAATTCTCTTCAAATCCAGCACTCAAGGTTACTATGGGTCTGTCTATGCCATCTGGGTGAACGTGTTCAAAATGCTGAGCCCTGCTCCGACTGCCAAAACAGGCAACAGATGGAGGGCGCAAACAACCAAGAGTCTGTGTGCTTTAGAGGAGGATTAAGGAAAAACTCTGCGCCTGCACTTGTATATTCTTACCATTTTGAGCAAAACCGTCATGTACACATTCCAGATATGTTTCTGCAGACCTCAGATGAGCTAATCTGCTGCGGACCCCCATGTTTTCTGAGTTCCACCACCCACCAGGACTTTCCACATTCCCCGCCTTTAAGTCAGCCAGCCATTGACCAATGAGACAAAAGTCCCTTAATCCCTGAATCAGGCCCAGTTCCTTGTGAATGATTCAATTTCCCTCGCATTGTATCCAAACAAGGACTCAAGGCGTTCCAAGCCCCTGTGTCCTTGTTCATTGGCGTCATCGTTCCCGGTTTCACCCCCTTTTTGACAGTGAAGAGATCTCTCTGGGGGGGGCATTATAGGAACAATTTGGAAACATGTCATTCCCTGCGCAACCTTGCAGCCAGGGAAAATATCCGCTGTAAAGTGGGCAAAGCGAGGCGACGTGACAATATGTAATCTTTTCATATTCCTCTGTGCTTCTTTTCTTATTGATTTCAGAAAATTATGATCATGAATGGTATTTTTAGTTAAGAAAAGGCCAGTATGTGGGTGTAATCTTAGAGTGTGCTATTGAATCACCTGATTTTGTCATACAGAGGACACATATTCTGCTTGGACCTTTTAGACAGTCTTCCCTAGAAGCAATTTCGCAGAAGCACATGGATTCAGGTTCAAAAATAATTGGCCTTGGGCTGACCGGATCGCTGAATTACCTCCCATTACAGGAAATCGGCCTTGATGTATATAAATCACATGTGTCTTACAGATGCTCACTCACAAACCCTGAAGCATTGAAAAGTCAATGTCAAAGACAGTCCTGTCCACATTTTCTTGCACTACTTATAACCGTCAAGGAAATGAAGCATGTGGTGAGAAGGATAAGACAGGAGGGGGGAATCAATTTTACAAGTATTGACTTCCGAGCTTATTTTTAATATCATTGTCATTTTTTTTGTGTGCCTAATGCAAAACCAGATTCCATAAAGTACGTCCTTGTAATTACTGATAAATAATCCATACGTGAAGGCAGCTGAAGTAAAGTGCAATCAATTGAGAGTAATTGACCAGCTGTTTCAGTTTAACTGGGGTAATTTTAGATATAATTGTTGCCAACACCTATATAACCTTGTGACCCTTAAAAGTCTAGTAATTGACCAATTGATGAAAAGAATCAATAGAAGACATGTGCTACCACTCAGAGCTAATAGTGCTATCATTTGCTTTATAACCATAGGACCATCTGGGATCGCGCAGTCCTTGACCGTGGAGATTTGGGCTGAACGTTTCAGACCTTTGACTTCTTGTAACATGATTCATTGGGTTCAGACAAGTGAACCTGCCTATTAACTCTAAAAAAAAAATCCTCTTTCCTTTTTTTCGTTTTAATGAGCAACGATGCACAGCTTCAAGTCAACCCGCTGAAGTTGACTCAGTGATTGTTCTGCATTCTTGGTTGACTTGTTTAAGCTTCGCATCAGCATAATGTGCAGCTTCAATGTAATTTATGGCTTCCTTTGGTCTTACATAAAGAAAAGCAATAAGGTTTTAAAGTATGCATCTGATTCTCCTCCATAATGGATCCATTTTTAGGAATCATACGCACATCCTGAACTAAGTTTCAGGTGTACGCTTGCATGACCCATAATAATATGTGTCTGATCCATGCAGTGCATGCTTTATGAATTCAAAGCAACCTCATTTGTTCTTACTTAAGTGGATTGTCTTCATTGCGGTCTGCTGTTCTGAGGGGATTGTATAATAATAAATAAAAGAAGATCCTCTTGATTCATCTTTATTCTCTGTAATTTCTCTGTCTCAACATCTCCGTGCAATGATATAGGCACTTCTCTTTGAGCCTCCCGTGTTATTCCACATCACATTTCCATCCCAATATACTGATAACACACATAAGCCTGACTATATAACACCACATTCAACATTCAAACTTTAAAGTGCATTTTTTTTCCTCCAGCTTCCTCCAGTCCAAAAGACTTGAAAGTGCACCGAAAGGAACATGTTATTACTGCAATAAATCTAATATGCCTTGGCGAGGTACAATAAGCATCTCATAACTCATTACAAAAAATAATAAACCTGTGATATTTGGTCATTCACAAAATATTTTAATGTCTAACATCTGTTCAGGAGTGTCAGCCTCAATAGTTAATATCAATGTTGCATTAACACAAGATTTGTGGCAGCCATTGTCCATTGTGGAGAGAACAGACGCGAACAATATGTTGACATGTAGGAAATGATCTATAAAATACATCAGTTCCATTTATATGATGAGAACCAGCTGCTGATCCAACTGTGACATTTGGCACTAAGATGATTTTACAAATTATGACCTAAATTCCACGTGAACCCAATTCTCTGATTGATGCTATTTGCACAGTATCCTCTGAAATGTGATAAGATAATGCATATTAAACCTATGCTATGAATTTAATAGTCAGATCAAAACTCTTTGGAGACGCTGCCGGTGATTCCTGCTGTGTTGAAGTGCCTCCTACAGACAGGGCACCCTATGGCCTGTGGTATTTGTGCCCCGAGCGCAGAACACCACGCTGGGCTGCTGTTGTCGAAGGTGGGCTGCTGGGGAGATGGTAATGACGCCCTTTACTCAAAGGGCCTGGGGAACTCTTGCTCCCAGTTCTTTGAGACTTCTTGCAGGCTTCTTGACCCCTGGTGGGCTTTATAGAACCTCTCTACAGCACACATGCCCTCATTTCTGCCTGATCGTCTAAAGTTAGCCAGTTAGTCTGCTTCTTTGAGCTCAGTAACAACACCCCATATCTCAACATCACTTTGGATTGTACACCAATAAATCACGAATACATTATTCATAGACGATATCACAACTGAATTATTACAGCATTAGCATGTTATCAGATGAGATCGGAATGTTCTTTTTTCTTTTCAGATCTTTTAGCTTTATATTTCCTCCTAAGAATGCATCTGTGACTGGCTTGCAGATGAGATAGGGAAATTAGTATTTATGATGAGTTACGGTGAAATCCACAGCATGGGGTAAGAGGTTTATTTTTACTTTAATATTAAGCTCTGAGAGACTATTACTACTGGAAATTCTCTAATATCACAGCACTGAGGCTTTTGTTTGGTTAAGATTGACTCCAATTTGGAATCAAACTATGAGGTAAATAACTTGTTTAGATTTTCTTCTCAGCTGAAAAAAGGTTAATGAGATGCAGAGTGATGATTTTGTGTTATTAGTACTAGTTCATTTCTAAAGGCCCACTATAAAGGAGAGCTTTGTGAATTGTAGTCTTTGATTAATAACTTTTGCTAAACCTATGCACTGTTGTAAACAAAACTCACTTTTAAAAGATATAAGGCTTTTTAAAAAAGTATACTGACTTCCAGGAAGGTGACAATATAGTGTATATATATATATATATATATATATATATATATATATATATATATATATATATATATATATATATAGAATGAGGCACTTTTTTCCTTGTGAATTAATAAGTGACTTTTATTCTAACATTTTGAAATGCTTAAAAATAATTAGATAATACAAATATCAAAATGATCAATGTATTTGTAAAATATTCATTTATAAATCAGCAATTGTATTGTCTTGCAGTTATTTCTTTCTATGTTGCATTTCATACTGTTAGAAACTATGGCAGTCAGTACAACAAAATAACCATTAATCTGAATAAAATGGTAATAATATCAACTGTATTCAGAATGTTCGTAATTAACATATTTAATTAATATTTTAAGTTAGGTTTGACAGCTCTAACAAATATGTTTTCTCTCTATCTTTCTCTCTCTCGAATTTTCTGCAGCCTCTCAAACATCCCCCTGTGGACCCCCGTGGATCCCTGAACCCCTGCAATAGAAAACATGTCATCCGGAAAGAAAAGGCACTTGTCAAGCGATATCAGGCGGTCTTTAAAGTTTCATTTGTATATTAATGGTGTTCACAAATTCATGAATATAATTTAGCAAAGAATAGGGCAACAATACACCAGCCATGTCTTGGGGTACTAAGGGAGTTACCATGAAAAGATGCATTCATTTATCATTCAGGCTTTAATTGACCGATAGAAATGTGACGTTGGTTTTACGACGAATCTTTCATTTATGGTAGACATAACGACATCTGCTCAGTGTGCAGTACGCAAATAACCTCCCTCTCACAGTAAGATTTGCTGAAGAACATGCAGAAGCCATGAGAAACAGATCAACAGGGCCAGAATCAAAGTGATGATAAGTTAGCCCATGGGCAATGGGGTGCTGATGGGAGGGAGTGTTGCAGGGAGGAAAGAAAGAGAGCCCGAGCGTCAGCGGTCCATAGAACTGCGGTGCTGAAAAAGACCTTATTTCATAGTGAATGAGCTGTTCGATATGGAATTGAATTAGAGTAAATTGGAGTCTCAGAGACAGAGGCACTCACAGAGAGAGGGTAAATGACAGTGAAAGAGGGAATAAAGGGATAGGAGGAAACATGAAAAGGTATTCTAAGTGAATTTGAGCTGTACATGAGAGAGATTGAGAGAAATGGAAGAAATGGAGGATGAACGTGGTTGGTCTTTTAGGTGTTGGGAGGTGCTGTGTTGGTCACCAGTAGTAACGGTATCATGCAGTGACTGTAATGAGACTTGACTAGCGGTTGCTGAGAGAGTCTGTAATTACAGTCGAAGTTAGCTCTTAGCCCACCAGTTTCCAGTAACACCCCAAATCTCTCTTTATATCTCGCTCTCTTTTTCTTTGTGTCTTTTAATGAAGTTTAAGGTTATTTGGTTTCGTTTCATGACATAGCATATTCTATTTGACTAATTAGAAATTTACATTAAAGAGACAGTTCATTCAAAAATATATTTTACGCTTTTAATTTGTTATTTAATTATATTATATATATATATATATATATATATATATATATATATATATATATATATATATATATATATATATATATATATATTCTTAATGTTAGTTAATAGTGAAGATTTGTTTTTTGTTTCTTCATGTTAGTTAGTTCACAGTGCATTAACAGATACGGGATAACACTTTATTTTATGTTTACACCTATAGTCGCTTATTAGCATGCCTATTAAACACAAATCAGTACCTTATTACGCACACCCTTGTTCTACATCTCTAATCCTACCAATACCTAAACTTAACAACTACATTACTAACTATAAATAAGCAGCAAATTAAATAATTATTAAGGAAAAAGTTCTAACCATTCTAACCATTCTAAAGTGTTACCTATATTTTTGGCAACACTTCAGTATATAAATGAATTCTCACTATTAACTAATTGCTTATTAGCATACATATTATTAACATATTGACTATTTATTAGTGCTTGTGAAGCACATATTCTGCATGACCATATAATACATTCCTAGACCGACCTACCCAATACCTAAACTTAACACCTAAACTAACACCAATTAAGAGTTTATTGAAGTAAATGTGGTTAATAGGGAGAACTGGACCTTAAAATAAAGTGTAACAAAAATATACTAGTAAATGTAGAAATAGAAATGAACCAATATTAATAAATTATGTTCAATGTTAGTTAATGTCAGCTGGTGTTAAAAAATAAAACCTAGTTTTATTTTAACCTAGTTTTACCTAATTTATTTACCATTATCTCATCCCAAAACCATATGATGTTCTTTCTTCTAAGGAATACAAAAGGAAACATTTTTAAGAATGTTCAGACTGTTTATGGAGGAGATGTCAAACTTAGAAAGTATAGCGGTACCATAAAATATAGTGCAAAATAGTTCATAAGACTCATCTTCTCATTGTAAAATTTCTGAATATCTTGCTAGATATATATGGGCATCATTCGCTTCCATTTTATGGAAACGAGCAGTTTGGACATTATACATAAGTACCTACTTTGCTGAAGAATGTTGTACAGTTTCAAAAATAAAGGCGAGTTACTTTTATTTTTCCCTTTAAATGTCTGCAGCCTGGCTGACGACCGAATTATTTCTCTCGGTTTTGGGGGCTTTCTGTTATTTTCTGTAACGAGGAAAATTAAATTGCTGTCAGCAGTGATTTAGTAAGCCGACACCAGCCTTTAGTCAAGCTAATTACCACAAATAGTTTATGCCCGTACGTGTTAACAGCATTCACAGAAAAAAAAATAATAATAAAATAATCACTAGAGCAAAACTGAGGAATATGACCAGTGAAGACAAGTAAGAGACTGCCATTTGGAAATGATTTTAATTCCCTGTTCACACAGAGTGCACAAATGACCTGTAGGCCCATGACTCACTCCAGTCAGTGATTTCTGAAATCACAAACTGTGAAAGACACATGCCTTACGCCCATATGCTCAGCAAGCCTCTCCGCTGCTTTAAAACGTAGTGATTTCATTTCACCAGTGCTTTGGAAAGCATCGCCGCTGCCAAAATTATGATCTCCCGAGGAGATGATATATAACCTATAACTCAAGCCTAGAAAGTGAAGGCTACTCTCTGTGGGCCTAGTTATTCACAAGGCATTTCATTTGGCCTGCATTTCATGGTCATTTGAACAGACTCTCCATTTTTTCCCCCTCTTTCTTTCTGGCAAAAGCTTTTGTTGTACACCCCACACCCCCTCTATTGGAAGCGAAAGCTTGGCATCATTTGGAGCCAAAGTGTGCTACCAAGCTAATAAAAAGAATCAAGGTCTTTCAAACAATTGCCTTTCAGAAAATTTGTGTGTGTGGGGGTTGGTGGGTGGCTATGTGTGTGTGTGAAAGAAAAGGAGAGAGAAACAGAAGAACGGACATTTAAAAACAACGTACGAGGTGATCCCGTTTACTTAGCAATTTATTTTGTTTTATTTATGCCTATCGCTCCCTCTCGCAACTCTATTCGAGATTATTCTTCAATTACAGAGTCATTTATTTATATCCCTTTCTAGAAGCGATTTTGTCACCGAGTGCAGTTTCTGCCGTGTTATCTATTGGTTTTGTTTTTCGCGTTTCGCATATCTCGCTGCACTGATGGGGTCATCTGCGATGCATTTAATTATTGTTCCCACGATAAATCTAGCATCACACGCCAGATGTTTCCTGCAGAGAGATGGCATCAAAACCAGGACAGAGACAAAAAATTATGACGCACACTTTCCCAACATTTCCCAAATCGCTCTTTAATTTTGTATTGTGCACAAACAATGCTGTGTGCACATGCTCAGTGGAAGTCAGGCGCAAAGAGACACGCACACGAATGTAGACGGCGGTGAAACGTCTGACTGACAGCTGTCTGTCCAGGACCAGACAGCTTATATAAGCGCGATGATCCCGTAATATTTCTTCCTCATATTCCACCTGATCAAAGTCGAGGTTTCTCATTAACCCAAAACCCCGCTTTCCATTTTCTTTCCATGTGTTCGCTGCTCACATTCGTGTACTGTACCTCAAGAGTTTAATTATGAATGTGGCAGGGGAGGGGAAAAGAGTTTTGTAATTGACAGGGTCTGGAAATACATATCGCAACCTTGAGGAAATAAATTGACAGATGTGAGAGAGGATCATGTGCTGGGCGTAAGCAGTTTAGGGTAACCAATGTATTTTGAATGAATACATCTGGTGGGACAGTGGGGATGTAGACTGTAAAAAAAAAAGAAGAAGAAGAAATAAACAACATATTAAGCCTCATGCTATGTTTGATTTCTGATAAACTCAGAGGCCCTTTAAAGATTAAAAAAAAAAAGCTCAACAAAGTATCGTGTTGATATATTATGACTCTGTACTCTGATGAAAGGGTAATTTCCACTTACATTTCAATTTACAAAATTAAAAAGTATTTCATTGTTCATGTTTGCAGTCTCAGATTACTAAAACGTGAAGTATCAGGGAACTATAAGGTAGAGGCAGGCTTAATATCATCAGCCTACTGGGATTTGTTAAGGTTTGAGAAGCTTATTAAAAGAATCTGAATAAAAATGAGGTTAGTGTTGTATTAATGATTGTTATTATTTTTACAATTACGTTATTATTGCTGGGTCTTAATAAAGATTTACCAAATCAATTAAATTGCATAAGCTCTGAGTTTGATTCGGATTTAGGATAGAATAATATTTTTATTTTATATATGGAAAAAAATATCTATCAGCTAATGTTTTACATTATAGGAGCCATAGCTTTATACTCCATAAAAAAAATAAAATAATAATAATAATAATTTTAAAATTAAATATGCAGTTTTAAATTGGTACAGCAATATTATTTAATTCTAAAATCAAAAATACTTTAACTATAAACTTTCATAGACAAGTGTATAATGTATATGTTTGAATGTATGTATTTATTTATTTATTATGTATTTATTTTAATGATTCATTTAAAAGGTCAGCTCAAAAGATTAATTTATACATGAATCAGACTGCAATGGCTGTACTGTATAATTTCGATTTACTAAAAAGACCCAGTTTCAAAAAAGTCATATTCATAAATTGAACTAAACAAGATAAGCACAGGTGCTCCACAATCAGTGTTGCTATATTACAGTCAACATACTATTATAGTTCATATTAATCATAGCTAGTTTGAATTGTTATATAACATTTTTATTTATCTTTGTCTATAAACATTGGCCTGTCAGATTCACCGTTTACCATTCAGCAATCACTTTGACTTGAACCCGTTGTAATCATAGGAGAGAATGCTAAATTAGAAATAAAGCTGACACGAGAACAACAACAATAACAACAACATCTGTCAATAAAGCAGGGAGGCCTCAGAGGTTCCCTAGAGCTGAGGAAAAGGGGTGCAAATGAGTGCCATTCCAGAGGGAACCCTCCATTCGGGAGCTCGCGCAACTTATTAATGCAAACATCTTGTCTCATGCAGCGTTTTAAATGTCACAGTCAATTTAAAGCAGGAGTGAGAGGCAGAATTCATTTCATCCCTATGCTTCACCAAGACCCCTGAGCCAAACCCTAGTGTTTGCACACATATCTGTCTCCACTAAACGACAGGAGACAGCTGACGTGCTCGGCAGAATGTATCCATGCCTCTAGTGTACAGACGGTAATGGCTCGGGCTGAGACAGGTTTCTTAACACCACCTCATCCGCCCTGACGATACACCTCCCCAACACACACACACACACTCCCACCCACAAGCAGCAGCACTGATCAATTCTGCTTATACTTCTCCTTCAACGTTGTTACCAGGCCTAACCGCACTGGAGGTTGTGTGAGGAAATTGACTTTTGCGGTGCTGTTTTCTTGGGTGGAGGAGAACGGATGGACCTCACTTGTGGTTCTGGGCCACTGGTGCATACTGTGGATAATGGCACAATGTGCATGACTGGAACAATGGGATCAGACAGGTGAGAGCATGAGCCGACAGAAGGAAGTGTGATAATTCTCTCTCGCTCACTTTCACTCTGTCTCCAGCTATGACGCGTCCTCTCTCCCTCTTTCCCTCGCACACACCTTTCCTTTGCATGTAGGTCAGTGTCTCATCTTCAGGAATTTGATATGTTCTGGGTAATGGATTATGGCTTAAATTGGGCCAGAACGATCCGGAATAGCATGCCAGCACCTTAGATTCAATTTGTTTGTCAATCCGTGCCATTTCCCGTATGCTCCTGTGGAGTTTTTGTGGATTCGGTAATGCTCCATTTAGTATGTGTACTCGGTCAGAACAACCTTTAAAGTTTTATACACTAAACATTGTGTACCCTTCAAATCAGTAACTCTGACAAAGACGAGATTATCGCCCAGACACAATTCTGTACTCTACAGCAGCACGGGGCTTTGCGCTCTTCTCTGAAACCCCATTCACAGCGCCAACGTCTTTGTCTCTGCATGTCGCCAGTCGCTGTACTGGTTGGTCACTTGTAGGCATTCTTAGTACTGGTTGCCCTAGAAACAGTTGACATCGACCGCACTATAAGCTGACACAGGATCAAGTATGTTTTTTTTTTCATGTCACTATTTCTTAATAAACTTGCAAAAAGCGTTGTGTGAGCTTTATTGCATTCACATGTATTGCATCATATTTGCCTTTGCATAAATATAGATTATTCTGTTGCTGCATGCGCAACCATATTTTCACCAGTGGTCACTATTGTTCATGTCACTGCATCTTGCCAATGGTCATTCAAAATTCATGAGGTAAGGTCAGTGGCTGCTTTATTTATTTATTCTAGTATTGACTGGTTTATTCATTTATTGTTTTACACTATCATTCATAAAGTTTAACATTGGAAAAAGTGATTTAATGTTTCACATTTGATCAAAAATATTGGAATATTACAACTGTAATACTAGGAAATATTATTACAGTTTAAATGCAGTTTTCTTTTTCTATGTTGCATATACTTAAAAATTACTGTATGTGTGTGTGTGTGTGCACGTGTGTGTTTGTGAACCATATACATATATAAGTGAACCAGTTTCTTTGTAATCAGCTGTTCAGTTTAGTAACTTGGTTACCAAAGCTTGGGGACTGAAAGATAAAAAAGGATGTTAACTTGAAGAAAAGGGGGAAAATACCCAATGCTTTTATATGATTTCATATTATTTGCACAACAGAATGATTAATTCATCTCAAATTAAGGCTCCCAAAGGTTCACCTCATTAAGTAACTACATAAATATGCCACCTTTCCTTGTATGTAGTTACAGCTTGCTACAACAGTTCAGGCAGCTGTTATCCATGCAACAGTGGCAGCAGCTACTTTCAGCAATTAAGCCACTATGGTGACTGTAATCCAAGAAGAGACATGAAGAAATGCGAGCGAAGAAAAAAAATCCAATCAACGTGCCATTTAGCACTTAGCTCCTCAGTGGTTTATCATCATTTCATCAGAATTATCGCCCTTTTACCACGCCTGATATGACAGTAGATTTGTGTTGGGGGTGTCATTGTTGCAACTGTAGCTGCACAAATGACGAGCAGATAAGTGGAGGTTGGGAGGACATGTTCTCCGCGACCGTGTGTCAGAACCTGCATTGTGTGCAGCTTTATCAGCCACAATGTGATCCCTCTGGCAAGAGAAGACACACAATCACAGAGTACTGACAGTTCAATTTCACACTTCATTATTGGGCTGCAGAGTGGTTGGAGTCACTCAGAGAACTAGCATTGTTTTGCTTCAGTTCTGTGATGCTGTTCATTTTTCTCTCTAAATTGATCTGGAACACAATATTATCCACAAGGCTTTGAAGAATCTATTCCAAAAATAGAGCGCCTGTGCTTTTATTTACGGTATATGCTTTGAATGTACACCTCTGGCATTAGATGAGGCAGAGAGGCCTGGTTCTGTTCGCTTGCTAACATGAGCTAATGTGTTACGTATTGATAGTTTCTGACAAGGTAAAATAAGGGGTAAAATAAAATTTTCTGCGATTGCTAGAAGGCTATGGTGAAATGACTATATAATTTGGGGCCACGCTCAAATTCTATTGTACTGTTTATCTTAAAACAATGGTATCGTATATTTTAGCTTTACTTTATGTGCCAGAGAAACAAGTGCACAGCCTTTTGTAGAACATCGTGTTTGAATTTACTTTTCTTTTTTTTTGCTTTTTTTGTGTCACTGATGGAGTGGATTTATAGAGTTAAAGAAAGTTATAACTAGTATTGTAATGTTTGAAGCAAAAGTCATAAAAAATGGCAGTAGACCAGGAAGATTCTAAAATGAATTGTTCATAAATTCGTAAGATCTTACGCTTATGCTGTGGATGTACTGATATAATTTTGCACTCATGATATTCTAAGACGACACAACATGAAGTCATCAAAAATATCTCTGTATTTCACCTATAGCGATCATCTTGTGTCATTCACACAGAGTGTTAGAGTATAAATGAGCAAACTTTCACACCTCAAGTGCAGGGGGGCTACCGCTTTACAGTATTCATATAAGCATGTACATTTCAAAATATATATATTTTTTATTATTATTCCTTGCTATACAATACATACATTAGGCTTGTTAAAGGCATTTAAAGGAATGTAGAAAAAATTTGTTATGCAACTAAACATTTCATGTAATTTTCATGTTTTTAAAAACGAATTATTAATAAGCTGTAACCTCAAAATAAAACTGACTTGCACTGTTCACAATTATAGTTATATCATATGCATTCAACTATCACAGTTTAAATTACAAACTGGTAATTTTGCAATCATGTATTATCAGACTGTCATGATGGATGACAAAAAGACAAGAAAAAACAAGGTCAGTATTTTATTTGAAGGTGTCCTCGTTACAGTGTAATTATACATTAATGTACTGAATAATATTATTTAACTACATGTACTTACTGCAAGGTTAGTGTTTGGTTTAGGGTTACTTGCATGTAATTATGCATAATTAATTGTTATTATAATAGAAAGTACAAGTGATATGTGTGACAAGGACACATTTTATGCAGTATTTGTTTCTTGATAATATTTTAACAACTTTCTGTAATATATTATAAAATATAAAAGTGATCAATTTAACGGAAAGCAGTTACTCAGTTGTATTGCCATGATATCACCTTCATTCATTCATTCATGCGTTCATTCACTGGGCAGTAAAATGTCCAAAGTATAGTGGGCTCATCCATGAACACAGTATGCTAATACTAATAGAGTGCTACTGCTACTAACACGTTTAGAATGACCTCTTTTTCACAAAACAAGATGTAAATCTTGTTATTTTTACCAAGCAACTGATGTAAAATATTGACCATAAAATTAACATCAGTAAAGTTTCTCTCCTGACAAGCAGCTTCCTAAGAGATGTGCTTGATTAAAGCGCACTCTCATTGAACCGTCTTTTTGAAGTTCCTTGAAAGTGCCGGCTCCATTTCTGATGCTGTTGGTGATTGGCCAGCGAACCCAGCTTAGATCTACCAAGACCGGCTAAATCAAACTTGCTGCGCTGAATACTTTGACAGAACAAATCACACACCGCTTCAAAAATCTGCTGCCCGGGTATTTGCATTTATCTGTTAAGGGTTTATTTGAGTTAAAGGTTTATTTGCTACAAAAAGTCAGAGCTACAAATGTAGATTAGTTTTAACATTGGTGGATATCTGGTTGATTTACTAGTAAACTAGCTTTTTAGGCCTGAGTGGTTAGTGAAGTAGCATTACACGGCTAATGTTTAGGTCATCCAGAGGGGTTACTCTTCAAACTATTACAAACAGCTGTTAAATTTAGCTGAGGATTCATTTAGATAGTGAAGATCCCCTATAGTCCTAACTGTTTCATCTATCTTCCCCATTTTAGGGCCCCATTGTTCAGTCATCAAGTGAAGATAAGTGTAACAATGCTAATCACCTGTCAGAGAAGAAAAGTACACAGACATCAGAACGCCACTACTGATAATGGTGGACATCAGACACAGAGTGTCCTCACCCAGCCTGTCTCCCGGCCTCCATATCTACACGTGTGCAGGTGGAGGGAAACAAGAGGCTTTTCCTAAACCGCATAACAGCAGATTAATCAGCCTGTCTCAACCTGGTAAACAGAAAAAAAGTTCAGGTTCCAAGGTAACATCAAGAAAAAGAAAAAAAAGAATACCGTTGTCAACAAAGGGAAGGTCCATTGCATTTAAATTTATGTAAAGCGAAGTCAGTACAGCGGAGAAAATGTTGAACCGTTGAGCAGTGAGTGTGGCTGTTCGAATCGGAACCGTATTTTAACCGTGTATTAATGTGCAAGTTATCAGTCTATACTAATAATATAAATGTATGCTTAAATACAGTAAAAACTGCAATATCGTGGAAAAAATACTAGAGTCTAAAATTGTATTTATTTCGTTGATGGCAAAGCTGAATTCTCTACAGCCATTACTCCAGTCTTCAGGGTCACATGATCATTCAGAAATCATGCTGCTCAAAACAGCTGCTAAGTATTTTTGTAGAAACCCTAATGCATTTTGCTAGGATTTATTGATGAATACAACGTTCAAAAGAACACCGTTTGTTTTAATATAGAAATATTTAACATTATAAATTAACATTAAGGACAGCCATTGGTCTCGCTGCTAAATAAATAATCATTTGTCAAACTTTAGTTTAAACTCAAATTCTAACTACAACTCATGCCTCAATAAACTCCTAATTTGCTGCTTATTAATAGTTAGTAAGATATAGGTTTTAGGCTTAGGAATGTAGAATACGCTCGCGTAGAATATGCGTTTTATAAGTTGTAATAAAACGTCATTATATTAATAATATACATGATAATAAGCAACTAGTTAATAGTCAGAATTGGTCTATACTGAAGTACTACGAATTAATAATAATACAAAAAACTTTAAAAGAGAAAATATGTACTATTGCCTCTTTGAACCCCTAAAACACTTGAGTTTAATTCATAAATACTGTAGTAAGACTTTATTTTACATCACCACCCTCATAAATGGCAGCCAGAAACAGATATCAGCAGATGTTACAAAGTGGTATGAAGAAATCAAACCTCAGATGTCTTAAATTTTTAATGTTTACATGTCTTTTTCCATCTTAGGCGGTTTCTGCTATCTTTTGCATGTAATGAAAGGCCTACATCTCACAATCCCCTCTCGCCTTTTTTCGGGCCCTAAAGTCTTTTCAACAGAGAGGCACATGAGAGTGATTGTCTGCAGTGTGGTAACTGGTCCTAAACTAGTGCTCATTTGTAGGATGGCTGGCTCAGCATTGCTGATCACACTTTCACTAATGAGCAAAGCCATGCGGAAACTGTGGATTTTCTTCGTATTTTCCGCGCTGATTTGGAGGGGGAAATCTGTGGGATGTATTTAAACACGGTAAAATCTGTTAAACAGCTGAGAGTATTAGACAATTTTTGCTAGCTGCAAGCATAATCAAATTAGCCAAAATCTTTCATAAACAAACAGGGACGTGTAGAACTTTGTGAATCTCGGCTTTCCACATCTACTGATATATTTGTGGAGTTCTGCACGCTCACATTCCTGCGGGCCTGCTAATGAGGTACCAATCAAAGGAGAAATCCTTCAAACGGAATCCCAGCAAGCAAAATCAGACCATAACATGAAATTAAAATTATTTTAATTTCAGTGCAGAGTTTCTTAAATTGAGCTCACTGGTCATCTAGTGATGTTGGTCTTTTATTTAATGAGGTCTTGAGGATTTACATCTAATTCAAACCACAGGTGTTATTTCACTGGAGGATTGGTGATCCCATCAGCATAATTATATTGATTATACTGACTATGTCTTGGAAATACGTTTCAATTTACCCTGACCTGACTCTTTATATCTTCAAAAATACACTATTGTTCAAAAGTTTGGGGGTCAGTAAGATACACACACACACACACACATATATATATATATATATATATATATATATATATATATATATATATATATATATATATATATATATATATATATATATATTAAGTTGATCAAAAGTGAAAAAGAGTAAAGCATTTATAATGTTAGAAAAGATTTTGATAACACTGTATTTTAAGAATCTTATTCTCACTTTTAACTAGTTGCTTATTCTCCATATATTATTAGCATATTGGTTGTTAATTAGTGTTCATAAACCCCATCTTAATGCCTTATTATATATATATATACATAGCTTCAATCTGAATAATCATTGTGCATTTTGATCCAAACTTTTTTTTTCTTTGGTTTGTTTGTTTACCAGTTTACATCCTCATCCTGTGCTGTTTACAAAATATATTTAGGGGATTGGGAAAAAAAAGTAAATACATTTCATCCTGCATGGGTTATAATAATGACAAATAAAGAAAAATGTAGCTACTGAAGACTAAATCACATCTCTTAGACAAAATCCTTCTTCAGTGAAGTAATCTGTGCCTAGAAACAGTTCAAGGAACAGAAAATAAATGAATTAGCTAAAGCTACTGTTCCTCTTAAGAGATTTCATCTAACGTTTTATTAATGCTCATCTTTGTACAACTTTAATGTGTTTTAGATATGAGATGCGTGCTACAAATTGCACGGACAAGTGTGGTTAGTCTGTATAAAAGCATTACTGCTGAAGGTCTATAGTCAGAGGCAGCTGCTGAAGTGCTGTGGCAAAAGAATTGCAGGGTCGAGTGCACTCTCCAACCAAAGGTTGCACCAAAGTTAATTACCGTAGACTGAAGTTATTTTGTGTTCCCCATGGGATTTCCTTAGTGCAAAAATAAAGCAGTAACTTGTGAATTCATGCCATTTCCTGAAGCCTTCCACCTCATTTTAAAAAAAGGGCCAACCTCCAATGGATGTTACTATAGGTTTCCAGCAGTCCCCGCTCCTGCTTATTGTAGCCCAATACCTGAACACTATTTTCGACTAATCCTTTCATTATGTTCTCTTCTGTCAAGACAAAGGCTCTGTGGGTCATCACCCATTGGCTCTTGGCTCTTTTAAACCCCAGACCTGGTCCTTACCAGTTAGGAAAAAAAAACTGATTCCGGGCCACTTCAAAAAAAAAAGAGGATTACGTCCATTGGCTTTGTAAACCACCAACACCTGAAAAGGCCTTTAAACGGGCCACACTCTGGCTAAAGATTTTCTCATTTTTGCCTTGTTAATTTGAAGATGGATTTAAACATACCTCTTGGATTAATCGACTGAACAGTCTCTAAAGCTTTAAAAATGCCAAGTGCTTAAGGGTAGTCTTCAGACAGCCGGAACCGCACAAGTGTGAAAAGTGATTTTCCTGAGGGACGGAACGGAAATATCCTTATTTGCATTTAGAGAATGCATCAACTTTATGAAATGTTTAGCAACTGTGAAGCAGCGCTTGTGTTGATGTCACAGCACAATTTGGCTTTTAATAGGACCAGAGGCTTAAGCGCGGCATTACATCTTTCCTTCCTCTTGAAATTGTCACTCCGTAATCCCTTGGCAAAGAGTAATGCAGCTAGATTAGTCGGCCAACCCCAGATTTCTGAGCGATCGTCAGAAGACCCACAAAGAGATCGCTGGACCATCTAGCCCACGGTATACATCGCTCAGTGTTTTTCCATTTTTAAAAAAATCTACAGAATGCATGCCAACACTGTATATATGTGATCTGACGAAGACGGGGGCTGTGAAATGTGTTGATGATTTGAGTACAAAACACTTTGGGGATTTAATAACAGTGAACAGGCTCTGTCCATCTGGGCCAGCGAGGGGGGGGGCTGATTAATCCGTGGCTCTGTGCAGTATGAGGGATATTAAGAATGGACAGTTGAAAAAGGACCTGTCTAAATACAATGAAAGCCGAGAGAACTGTTTTTATTTCACATGAAACAGCTTACGGCTCAAAATATGATTGATTTGATTGCCTTCCGCCCTTCAAATGGTAATTTCCTCAACCCACATGAGATGCCTTTTCAGAATATAAACAAGATTAGATTAGCTCAACACCTCAGCAGAAAATCTCTTTCAGAATACTAACGTAATCGCCCGTTAATTCGCTTTTCAACAGCTTTTATCACCTGTCAGCATCTTTATCAATGCAAGACAATCAAGGGGTAATTGATGCTAATGTTACATACAATTCAAACATATTAATAAATGAACAGTGAGAATCATTTTGACTGTCATCATCACTCACTTGGCTGTTAATCATCATTAGAATTTATTATATATTTATATTAAATTGTGATGTGTGTGAACGAAAAAATTTTGCTCTTAACACTTTGAAGTAATATGAAATATTAGTTCATAACCAACTATGACGGTTAACATTCATTTAAAATATACATATTTGTAATATAATAATTACAACAAAGTTTTTTGCATATCATTAATAGTAGTATATTTGTTTGTGATTTATTTTATGTTAATTAATGTTTGTAACTACTTTATACCTTTAGAAAAGTATGAATATAAAATGCTAAGAAATTTCATTATTTGTGTGTTATACTGAAAAGGTTTTCTTTAAACAATTTTATGTTACAATCACTAATAAATCGTAGAATCACTTACCACAAAAAAGCAAAAGGCATTGAATTACTTAAACTGAAATTTTGAAATTTGTCCAATACATTAATTATTGTAAAAAAATTGCACGTCATTGCAAAGTTACTGTTTTTTGGGGTTTTTTTTCAACTCACACACGTACTTGTACGTCCTTCTAGAATTCTTTAGGCCAGTGTTTGTCTCTTTCGCTCTTGTTTCCCCATGACAGTAGCGCTATAAATGCAACATGACAAAGTCTATTGAGAAGCACGTCTAATAAATTTTTCCCCCTGCTGTAGTGATGTTGCCCTGGGTCCTTGGGATCTGCTCTCTTGCTGAGGGTGAAAATCACATTCCAGTGGCGGAGACGGGTCAACCCCTGCGATTTTCCATGCTCAGCAAGAGCGCTCGGGACTACTCTCTTAGGCCTCAATGACTCACATTTGAATCCTCAGGGAATAGATACTTTACAGCTCATCTCTTAACACACCAGCCTTACAGGACATGCAAATAAGATGCCCTTGAAGTTTCCACATTCATTAAAAGAAATTCAGACATTTGCATTCGGAAACATGGAGATACGAAGACTCGGATGTGACAAGAAGTCATCAGCATAATTATGTATGTTATACAAACCGCCGTTTGCTCCGTGCACGTATTTTTTATTTTTTTTTCTTTGAAATACTGAAGGCATTGCATGACATATCTGGGCTGCTTATTATTTTACATTGCGCCCATTGCTCCTTGACTCTGTCTTGGGTGGTATAAGGTATAAGCCTGAGCCAATATGCTGTTACTGATTTAAAGCGGATTATCGTTTGCTGTCCTAAGCCTCAGTGAAATCCTTTAAAATATTCATATTGGCAGACCTGGATTAGAAAACGAAACAACAGACCTCTTTTTTTTTTTACCCTTGTAGATCTGGTACATATATTTATTTATTTTTTAAATGGCAAAACTTACACAAACACTAGTTTGGATCAATTTCAGCTTCTTTACTATCACCTTAATGCTATTTTCGTAGTTAATGTGTGATGGAGTGCGTGCTGTATCAGCGCTAGATTAGACAGTGCTTAATGCAGCATAAACATAAACATCTGCTGAGTGATTGGCTGTTAACGTAAAGCATGTGCGCTATCATTCCATCCTCCATCACTACATTTATACTCATCTTCACATTACAGCCGTAATCCCTGTTAGCATGAGACTGGAGACAGCAAGGAGGAGAATTTTCAGTATCATGCTGGTTTATTTGAGTCAAGACCATTTATAATGTTATCAATGTCCATATATACTACTGTATTTATACATTTTCTTTCATTCACGTGCATGTACAGTTTATCAGCGTATGACAGGATATACACACTTTTCCCATTTTTTCAATTTTTTGCACACATACAGAACAAGCATTTGTAGGTTTATTCACGCTGACTTGAGCAAGACTTTCTGCTTTGTCAGCAGTCAAGTGGAATGTGCATCAGCCATGTCAAAGAATACATTTAGGTCATGTCAGGATTTCATCAGTTGGAATTCAGCTGGTGTGTGTGTGTGTGTGTGTGTAAACGTGTGGCGTTTTCAGAGTCGAGCATCATGCCTGTGAGCGCTCTTGTCACATTCCTGGTAACTCGAATTATTAATGCGGTGTTGGTCATTCTTTTTCTTCTTCTTCTTCTTAAGAAAAAAAAAATCGCAAAGACAGTTGTTAGAATTTCTTTTGTTGTCACAAAATGTCTCAGGGTCTTGTGAGCAAAGCAATAAAAATTTCACATCATTCAAGTCTGCTCCTAAATGCTGAGTCATAAATCTGCTGAAACAATAACTTTATTCTGTGCCCCCACTAACAGAGCCCCTAATGAGGCATCATCAGGCCTAGAGGAATTCCCATTGTGTATAGGAGAGGTTGGAGTCGACAGGAAGGGGGCTTGCTTCATTAAAGTGTGACCAGGTTTCATGGGGTGTCTGTCTGATGACTGAACATGGTATGTGGCTTTTGGCTTTAGGCTTATCATAACAAGCTAAATTTACAAGTTCTATCTAATCTAAGAGTTTCAAAATACTTGTCCATTGGGCCAAATCTGATATTTATTTATTTACTTATTTGGTAACACTTTATATCGATAGTCCACTTTAGACATATTACTCACAGTAAGTAACTTTGCAACTATATGTCAACCAGCAGTTTTGATGAGTCTGCAACATACTGTCTACTGACTATCAGAAACTTTTTAAGTATATGTCAACTTATTCTAATAACCCTAAACCTTCCCTAACAGTCCATTCTGAGAGTTAGCAGACATGTAGTAGCAAAGTCATGAGAATTAGTCAACATGTAGTTGACATAGTTGAAAAGTTACTTCTAGTTAGTAGAATGTCTAAAGTGGAATACCATAAAGTGTAACCATTTATTTATTTGTTTCTTCCACTGGGTTTGTTTATCACTCGATACTGCCTGTAAATCAGGTTTCACTGTGCATTTAGCTTTAGCATATTAATATAGAATATAAATAGCATATACAATTTTCTTTAGGTTTGAAAAACTGTAACTCATGCCTTAAGAGGCATGCTGAAAAGAAAATGGTGTTGCATTTCCTTCTTGGAATAAAAGTTATTACAAAGATAAAAGGAACATAAAAAAAGATGTATTTCAGTAATCTTTGTTTTGTTTATAGATTTTTTTTTTAAAGTGTATGCACATTCGTCAATGACTAATTTATGCAAATTTGTATATTGTCAGTTATAAAGACAGAAGTCAGATATTATGCGGAGTATACTTTGTATATTGACAGTGCTCTTTTAGCAAAAGTGCCGTCAATCAATAAAAAAATTCTGAAAAAATTCTGAAATTAACTGTGATTAATTGCAATTATTCCCACCTAACATTAAAGTTTTAAAATATACTTTTACAGTATATTGCAATAATTTCACATTCAATATTCAAAGAAACATCACAACACCAGTATTCTCTTAATATTTGTTTAATGGCATCTTTTTGTAACTTGAAGGCATGTATCACTGATCACTTTAGGAAATATTTTTTTCCCCTAATATTTAACCATTGACTTTAGTCATTTAACATTACAATTATAATTAAGCATAACTGTTTTATTTATTATTTTTACATATCTATATATAAACAGAATAAAAAAGTTGTGAATAATACTTATCATCTAGCAGACCACAACAAACAAGACTCATACACACATGCCACTTTGTAAACTAACTTTATAAGTGTTTCAATAAATTAATATGGATAAAATGTATGTTCGTGAAGCATTTGTCTCCTGATGAACAAAGTATCCAGCTAGGTCTTTTGAGTTTGAGACCCCAGATCTAATCCTTAATAGTGGTTCTATTAAAGTGTAGGCTAAACTGATTTGGCTCGCTGTCTGTAATGGAGGGCTCAAGTGTTACGTTTCCTCCATGGATTACATAATGTAATATTCAGAGATACAACAAAATAAAGGATGCCAGAGAACAGTTGTGACGGGAGTGAGCCGAACAGCTGTTTAAATATCCTTAAGACTGACAGGAGTTGAAAAACACGCTCCTCCAGAAATTTTGTCTACAGCTCCATTAAATGCAAGAAGGCAGGGACCTAACATAATAGTTAAATAGCTTCTGATGTAGGCGGCCTGATGCATTTCCCTTTATTGTGGAGTCTAACTCTACAGCTGCTTCCATAACCAGAGATCATACGTCAGTAATTCTTTTATCACTAGTCAGTAAAGTGCTAAAGCGTCATAGTGCAAAAGGAGTCAGGCGGGGGTCTTGAGGGGGTTTTGATTCTCAGCAGAAAAACATATGGACGCTAAAACTTCAGTGAAATGGTAGGCTTCGATGCCCACAACAGCTACACGGGGTCAATAGATTTATGACACCAAGTCAGAGTCTTTGAAAAATGAACTAAAAAGCTTGTTCTCCATCTCGCATAACATGTTCAGGATTCTGAAGCCTTTCAATAAAGGGATAGTTCACCCAAAAAAGAAAACCCTGTCATGTGGGCCTACTCATCCTCGTGTTGTTTCAAACCTTTCTTCAGTGGAACACAAAAGGAGATGTAAAAACGACAGCTTTAGTCACCATTCACTGTATGGAAAAAAAAAAAAGATGAAAGTGAATGATGACTAGGCTGTCAGTCCATAATATACTGCCATATATCTCTTTTTGAGCTCTTCGGAAAAGTCATACAGGTTTAAAATAACATGAATATGACTAGTAAATGACGGAATTTAATAGAAAGAAATATCTCTTTAAGAGCCACGTAAACACAAGTTTGGTTGTTTGGATTTTTTGAAAGCTGCCTCTGCTTTTTTCCTCAACGGCCAAAAATAGATTAATGATAAACTGAATCAAAGTAGAGAGTTAATAGTAGTGACCCAAATCTCTGAACAGACGCGACGATATCATATAACGCAGGCTTAATTTTCAAACTACTTTCGCATCCCTTAATGTTCATGATCCCTCTCAGTCACCGCGTTGCGAGTGACAGCCAATCAGCGACTCTGTCGCTTACACCTCACGAGATTTCAGAGAGAGAGAGAGAGAGAGAGAGAGAGAGAGAGAGAGAGAGAGAGAGAGAGAGAGAGAGAGAGAGAGAGAGCGGTGATGCTGTGCACAGAGGAGGGGAGAGAGAGAGAGAGAGAGAGACAGGGAGTCCACACAGTACAGTTTCTTCACAGCGCTCAGCGGATACACATCGAAAGCAGGACTACTCTCGACTCCTCAGCATTGAGGTGAGTGGAGAAATTAACTAGACATGTACAATTTTCGCGTTTAATTAAACCAAAATGCACGGAATATGCGTGCGCTATTTGACCCCTACGGACTGTTTATGTCGTATAATGACTTTGGTGGATGCGCCCGGATGATGCCTGTCAAAATTGGCCCGGACACTTTTTTTAAAACTATTAAGCTACATATAAGTGATTTATACCATAGCAAAACCCGTGTATGATGTTATTTCTACGTGTTTAATGTTTATGGCTCGTGTAGGCAGCTTCCTGTTTTTCAAAGCGCGTGAGTTTTAAAAGGCTCGCTGTAATACTCGACAGTGTTGTTTATTCTTGCTTTTTAATGTTTAACGTGATATTCGAGTTCAAAATGTTAAAATGGTTTCTTAAGGGAAGTTGAAGTACCGTAGTCGTCGTCAAGTTGCAAAAACCTGCTGTATTTTATTTTATTTTTTTTTACATTTTGGTTTCCATCTATCCACATAACTTGCCACAATAATAACTTTTTAATAGGCTAGTGTTTTTGCGGGTTTTATCAGTAATTAAATTCAAGGAGTAAAAATTGCACTGACCGCATCACTGCAGGTTGTGATGTGATGGTTTTACTTAATGGTTTAAGGTAGGAATTAAACTTTAATATTTCAGTTTTTCGGGGTTGACATTTCATGCAGCGTGCTCTCCGTCCATCTGTCGTGTGGCACGTCAGAAAGAGATGTCCTTAGTTATTTACATTTCAAGGCCATTTGATAACAGATAACACTGAACAGTAGTTTTATTTCTCAGCATGTATATGCAATATCTATTTTTTTGTCGGTATTCGTTCATGACAGTGACTTTCTGTGCTGCTTTGTTGAACCCTGTTACCGCATTCACCGTATTTCAGTGGCAGGCCTGTTAAAACCGAGATGCTAACTTTAATATTTGTAAGATTTACCAATACACAGTTGTGGACACGAACTGACCAGATGCAGAAATGCCATAATGCTTTTATTTTTTTTTTTCCTTGTTATATTATAAAATTGTAACAATATATATTTAATATTTGAAAAGGAACGGCCAGACATCACTCTTTGTGAGTGCAGTCTTTATAAAATTATTTTAAGAAAATCCTTATCCTGTAATCAAGGATGACTGAAAAAGTAATGGAGAAGTCATGGAAATTCGATGATCAAAAGGTGTGGGAACATGTTCAGACTGTAGCTCTGTTTGAGTCCTTTTATGTCAGGCACCTGTAGATTTCTGGGTGGATTGATTAAAGTTGTTCTACATTATGTAAATTATTCATAAATTCAGGACTTCTCCTGCGGAATTTATTCTGAGGAAGAATCACAATAGTTGCGAGTGTTTCTAAATTGTGTGAGATGGTATTTTAATTTGTCAGTGTTATTATTTTGTCATATGAATACAAAACAATATTACTGTTTGTTCTTTCCAGACTTTGTAGCGATGCAGTTTTAATCCTATAAATTGCTGAATTTGACACACTGTAATATATCTCAGTCTTGCAAATATTGGTCGAGCAACTGTGGTCTTCGGTATATGGATTGTTTTGCAGCGTTCTGCTTAGGCTCTGATTGGATTTTAGGCCATACGTGTAACAAACAGCAGACCTCTTAGATATGATTCTTTATTGTAATGCAAATTTTTTTGGAGAAGTGATAAGGAAACTGATAAATGGGTTCGTTCAAATTTATTGGATGCAAAGATGAAATTTGTATTTCTGCTTTTAAAAACACTTTACGTGGTTCTCTGGATGCATAATGGCCTCTGAACAGTTGGGTGTTCACTAAAGACTCCCCAAGAACCCTGATGCATAATTTCTAAAGGAAGATTTGATGCGAAACAGATTTTCAGTGGAAGAAAATGTTGCTGCCTATCGCATACAGCACGTTTTTGAAAAACATAAACATATCATTTAAAAGTTAGCGTATTGAGAAATACGTCACCTAGCAATCGGAGGGTTAGAAAATACTTGCAATTGTGATTAGGTTCAGAACAGTTTACCAAAGTCTACATGATAGTAAGGCCACATGACCTTTGACTGAAATTCTTTGAAAACAAGCCACATCGCAGCTGAAAGGAAAATAGCGCGCGTGTTTGCTGTTGTTTTATCGCGGACATTTTAATTAAGTCTGAGAGGCTGTCTGAGAGTTTTTTTATTTATTTAAAAGCGCAAGACAAAAAAAGCATTTTAATGGCAGTTGTCATAGTTGTCATGTTGCATTTAAACAAACAGATTTTAAAATATGATGTTTTAGCAAACAATAGACTTTTTTTTTTATCAAAAGTTTCACACTTTGACAGTTTTAATAGTTTGAGAGTACTCAGATTGTGAGCATGCCTGTATGCAAATGTTTCAGTAGGCTTTGTATGATAATTAGATCAGAGCTATCTGTCACCTGACATGACAATGGCCCAGCAAAAGCTGTGTTTGCTCGCAGGAGATGAAGCAGGATAACATTGATTAGCGCACGCACGTGATTAATTTCACCCAAGAGTGATTTATGAAACTCCATCTTGCTTTTACCTCAATAATGGAACCCCTCATAAATATCGCCCAAAATTAAGCACTTTCAGACAACTGAACTGCAAAATAACATGATCAAGAAAAGCGCGACTGGAGCTTAAGCCTATTTTTTTCCAAGATATGGGTAATTTGCTGTTCTGATGTGTAGAACACTTCCAAAATCAATAGAACAGTGTTTATCTACACTCGCTTTAGTCCAATACGAGGTGATTGATTTTCTTTACCAATTCATCGTCCCCTATCTGTTTTCAGTTTCCTGGCTTGTTCGTGTTCGTTCTTGTTGTTTACTAATTCGTACGGATGGGGATGGAGGGAGGCGAACGAATGAAAGTGTCTCCAGTGAATCTTTAAATGGGCCCACAAAGGAAAATGCATTCTCCTCGGTTTCTGTCTATGATAATAAGTTTACTTCTTACAGCAGGGTGTTGTTATTTTCTTTCATCCACGCGTCCCTATAGGAAATAGCCTTGGTGTATGAAAGCGCTGGACGTCCTCCATAGCACACTCCTCACATCGTTCAGTGTGTAAGATGACAGGGCAGATCACAGGGAGTTCGACTTGGAGGGAATTTGGGGGGAAAAAATAGCATTGATGATGAAAAACAAACTTGAAACGGAATTCGCTATGCACAATGAATATTTCTACCATTCAGGCTGGTGCTTTAGAATAAATAAGGATCGCTTTCTCTCTTTGTGCCGAGTGCAGTGTGAAGTGAGAATGCTGATGACAGAGACACCGTGCTGGCAGTCCTGCCACGGCTGCGTTTATGTAAGATGATTTATTCAGTCAGCACATGACTGCTCTGACCTGTGACTCCCCTCCATCTTAATCACCGTGACCCTGGTGAATCAGGTAAACTTCAGTCGAAAAATTCTTCTGAGCATGAACGGTTAGTCAAAAGAATAGGGTGCGGTTTGAACCAGACGTGCGGATAATTCCTGATGGTGAGATATTAAGTTGTCTGCCTTCAAAAAAACATTTACTGAAAAAAAAAAAATCTGTAAAACGGCAGGTTTTTTATGTTATACAGATTGGGCTTCAGTTTAAAGAAAGAAAAACAACAACTTCGTATTTCATTGATTTAAATTCAGTTACTATATTGAAATACTCACATTTGTATTTACTTTTAGAATACAATGACAGCCGTCCTTCGATTGGTAAAGGGGAACCGCATGATTAAGTTCATCTTTAGTACCTTTGTTCATAAATGAAGGGGCCTAAATGCTAAAACGGTGCATAACTGCCAATGAACAACTGGAAACTAAGCCAAAGCTTTCATTTTAGTGCCCAGAATGCGGAATATGTCACAGCAGCGCACAACACTTCAAGAATGCATTAAGCGTTAATGTACTGACATAAGATGTAATATGAAACAAAGTAAGAAACATCAAAAGTGAAAAACCATCAAAAGTAAAGTGTCACAAACAGTTAGAATTTTTTAATTGTGCGTTCTTTTTCACTTCCAAAATCTATACTCAAAGCATTTTACTGAAAAGCATTTTATAATTACACAAAATGTATTTTTCTGAAATAATTACACAAAAGGTGTCATTTAAATTTTGACAGATCACGCGTACTATAGCGTAAGCAAAGTTTTTGAACTGTTAATCAGTTATTATTATTATTATGTATATTTTTTTTACTATAGCATTTCTACAGTCATGTGCCTTATCGAGTACATAATTTTTTATTGTCTTGAATCTGCCTTTAATCGTAAATCCTCCTCAAAGTTTTGGATTCATGTTTGAAGTGACTTTTGATTCATGTCTGCAGTGACTTGCTCAGCTCGGCTGTCTCTGCTGATGTGATCTCCTCTGGCTGGTACATGTCAAAGCTGAGTTCTCCAGCCATGTACGCAGAGTCCTCTCAATCAATTTTTTATAGTCATATATAAGACATCTCTAACTGTCTCCAGATGTCCGCCATGTTACACTAGGAGAGAACAAGTCCCAGTTGCATGGAAATTTGCGTGTGGCTAATTATCCGGTGGCTGGTGTTTCAAATGCAGCCCATTGAACTCTAGCGCTCATGTATCTCCTTCAGCGTAGCCTCTTGTAATACAGTCTAGATTTGCATAACTGAGGAGCTTCCTCCCTTTGGAAGTTGAAACTGTGTCCACAATATATGGCGGCACCTAATTACTCACCAGAGCTGGGTTGTCAAAAATGGGCTATCTGCGCAGGCAGCATCCAATCATGTAGTCCACTTTCAGGCACAATAATAGGCCTAATGTCATTAATGTTCCTCTCGGTTGTCATGGTTCTTTGAATTGATTGCTTTCTCCTATTACGTACGAGTCAGTCTAAAATGAGGCAGAATGTGTTACAGCTCTCCAATTTTCGAACCTGCCCTGGACGTGTGTGATATGAATTACACCACCGCCGAAAATGTCCATTCTGTTGAGGAATCACGGTTGTCTCAAACCTAGATTGGTCAGACAATCTAGCCTGGATATTTTCCGCCGGTGACATCTCTCACCGAAACTGTGATACTGATATATTTACCCTTGGAAAAACAAACTATCATACAAGCAGCATGGCCCAAAAGCAAATAGTTATTACGAGGAAGATGACACAGTCAGAATGTGGTCGCCGAAAGGGCACAAGCCCCAAGAGCAAAGTGCAAGAAATACAAACCACATATAGATAAACTGTATGGCTGATGTATTTAATGGTAAATGAAATGCAGTCTGTTATGGAATGGGCAAACAAACATCTTTTGTAATAGAAACACTGTAGGTATACACAATATTTTGGCCCACTTTATCAGTAATCTGCTTATTTTTCTTGTATTATTTAGTTTAGTTTTTTTTTTTTATTACTATTGGCTTATTGGGTTTTATTAGATATTTAGTTTTTTTTTACATATAAATATATTTGCTATCTTCTAACTCTCATTTAATTTAATATTTAGCAAATATTACTTTCTATATCCACTTTTTATATACTTACTCAATCCATCATTTTACTCATCTTACTCATACCATCAATTAAAAGTCTATTAAAATTAATCTTATGTCTTGCTAAAATTGTTAAGTATGATCACAGGTTTTGAATTCATTGTAATAAATTCACTTGTAGTGTTTAGTTTAAATTATTATTTTTTGTTTTATCTATGTTTTTGTATTTTTTTGTGCATATATATATATATATTATTGCCTTATCTTATCAATGTTGAAAAATCCAGGATCAGGTTCAGCTTTAGCACCATTTTAGAGCCAAGTTCACAGAAAGAAAATATAGAAGAAAAGAAGTACGTTTTAATCAACAGCCTTTAACCTTTGCTCTCTGTTTGCCTTTGGCATATACGGTGGCTTTTAATGTGAAGAATTTTCCCATTGCCTCTCACAAGGTTTATTTATTTGTGGTCACAGAGTGTTGGGATTTTCAATTGTATTGTTGCGCTTGTTAATGTCAATAAATGTCATTATTGATTATTACTGTTGATATATACTTTTTCTTTCCTTGTGGTGTGGGCCCTGAACTATAATATCAACAAAGAAGCAGAATCAAATGTCAGAGTTTGTTGTGATTGCAATCAAGATGACTTCGCGTGACCTTTTGAAATGGAAGCATTGTTACCTTGATTGTAAAATCCTATCTTTAAGGCTTCTTCTACAAAGCAAGGGTTAGAGGCATAAAACAACACAATGAATTACGACCCAAGCCAGGAACGGTTCCATTTAGACACCTTCATGTAAATCCCGGCCGTAAATTGAGATGTAGTCTGGGGGTTAAACAACAACGTCACAGTCTCTCTGGAACTCAAGTCTCTGGTGTTTACCAAGGTGAAGGTGCCACACTTACAAGATGTTGTGAGCCTGAGGATGAGTTAATGGCATTGTCAAGTTGCAAAAGGGCTTTCAGGGTAGAACATGCAATAAATATCAACTATGATACGAGAAACAGTCTGTTTGACTTTGACAGCCTCTGCAAACTCTATTAGCACGGTGTTTGTGATTTGCGTATTTGTCAGTCGTGGAAGTGACAAGTAAACAAGCACGCACGTAAACGCGCGCGCACAAAACAACCAGACGTGGAGACATTTGCATTGCAATGGGAGCTGCATTCCAGGGCTGAATCACAATGCTGAAGGGAGGCTGCTGTCTCGCAAGGCTCCCTCGGAGCTCTTTACGCAGGCTGTAAAACTGCGGTTCCCACGGCTTCTCCTTTGCCTCACGAGGAGAACCCTAAACAAACACCCCACAATGCTGTCATGGGATTACAGGGAAACCTTTTGAGCTCCGCTGCAAATGCTAGGGCCACACCGCCACAAAGGTTAACCGGTGTTTTGTGCTATCTGTTTGAACAGTCTGCACGAATCGACAAAGGAAGGGCAAGCTGCAGTCTATCACGCGACGCTCTCGTGAGCAAATGAATGGGGATTTGAGGAACATTTGATTTTAGCAGGTTTGGCTAAATTGCTTTAATTCACCACACAGCACGGTTTGCTCCAGGCAATTTGTGCGGCAAAAACACACGCTTTCACCATAATTATGGCCGACCAGGAAAAGCAGATTCGAAGTCAGTGGCACAACATTGCTTCCAGATCACATTATGGCCTCTCTCGTTACGTAATTAAGAGGACCCATCTGGTACGGGCAGCGCTCCCTGACACTAATTGTGTTGGTGTGCACATGGCCGTCCCATTGAGCAAAAAAAGACCTCCAACATTTGAATCCATTATCTCCTACTGTTCAGATTAAGGCGCACATGTTGCCGGGGAGATTATGGTGGAGGGTCGAGCGACGCTTGTGTCTTGTAGGGTCGAGGCTTGAGGATTAAGTCTGCGGTTTGGTAACCCTATTGGTTAAGTACTTCCAACAATCTAGTCACATGCCGAGTGTGCTGTGTCTTAACAAATGACCCCTTTTATGTGTAGAGATAATCGGTTTTGACTAATGTTCATACATTTCATACTTTCCTACTTAATCATATAGGAGTTCTTTAACACCCAACAGCAGGTACTGAATTTGTATGTATTATTTGGATAATCAAGCACTTTAAAAAAACAAAATAACAGCCCTTTATTGTGAAGTTAGAAATTTGTAAATGAAATAATACTTAAAAAAACAATATATGGCATAAATATATATATATATGTGGCATAATTGCATTTTATTATTATATATTATATATTTATTATGTATTTATTTTATTATATTATTAATGCTTCTAGTTTCACATGTGTCAGATAGCAGAAGCAAAGCAATAATTGAAATTTAGTTTTGAATTTCAGTTATTGGATATTTAATTCTTAACATTAAAATAATCTCCCACTATTGATCATTAAAACAGAATATCTATTGATTGTGTGCTGTTATGTGATACTCCTGTCCTTTTGGTTGTGTCAGCTGCAAAAACAGTATTTACCTTCTCATCACAGATTTATTTCACATCTTAGCCTTTTCGCCGTCAGGTAGATGTGTTATTGCTTTTAAACATCAATTGATGTGTATAAATATCCTTGGCAAAATGTAGGGTAGGTCAGATATGGGAAAAACGTATGTCTAAAATGAATAAATCAATCATCGGTTACAGCCGAGTTAGAGTGTTGCAGGATAAGTGATACCTTAGCATTCGAAAACCCAGCTGTCTAGACAGCCCTTTTCCCCCCAAACAGACAAATCAATATATATTGATTACCCACTATGCCCTGGGGAATGACACGGATACGCTGCTTGGCAGGCAAGTGCACTGAACGGACCGAAGAGGAGCTCGAATCTGTTTAAGTGTGCCACCCTGACTGAATTTGTGTTCACCTGATCTCGACTTTGCCTCTCATGCACTGTTGCTCAGCGGTAGGAAGAGAACCGCAATCAAACATGGCACATGTCTCCTACCATTTGCTCGAGCGAGATGAGTACTAGCTGGAGAGTTTTCTCTTAGTGTTTTCACTAAGATGCGATGTAGCCAGAAGCTACATGAGGATTTCTTAGGCAGGACCAAAAAAATAAAAAAATAAGAGCTTCACACAAAAAAAATCAAACATTTATACCATCGCTATCATAAGACGCTATATCATGTACCTTGGCTATGCAAACAAGAATGACCTATTTAAGAGCTGTGGCGTCTAGTCTTTCTAGTTAATGGGTGGTGGTCCGGTGCCTTATTCATTTTAATAGAGAGCCCGGAGACAGTGTGTGGCATTAGCTAGCTCTGTTTCTCTCTGCTCTGCTGGTCTGTGTTCCTGCAGCAAGACTTGTTACCTGTCGCCTCCCTCCTCGCTGCCCGTGGCTGACATTCTCCTTCTCTCACTCCTAATTGCCCCTGTGGGACTTATCAGGGCTGCTGTGGCTGTCTGCAGTGTGGCAGAGCTTTCAGAGAGGGCCGCGCTCGAGGCCCCGCCTCAGTCACTCTCTCTCTCTCTCTCTCTCTCTCGTCTCTCTCTCTCTCTCTCCCGCTTCCCCGCGTCCTCCACAGGTGTCGCCGGTCTTCCTCCCTCACCTGTCAGCCCCCGCCTCGCTCGCATTCCCGAAGGGCTTCTGAGGGGGACTGTGTCTTTGAAAGAAAAATAAAAACAAAACCAAAAAAAAAAAAAAAAAAATAGGACATCTGATGTCTCAAGGTCAGACTGCATGGTAAATTGCCTGATCTGAAAATAACAGCAGATAACGTTCAGGCAGACGTAAGTGAGGTGCTATTGAGGTTAATTTGTTTTGTCTGTGTTTTGGATAGCAGACAACTGTGGCCCTGTTTATGGCAGGCACCCGGAGAGTTAATTACTTTATCGTTGCATTAATTGAAACATGAAAAATGTAAACATGCTAGTGCGTCAGTTTAAAGGTGATGCGGGTAATTTATTCTACAGTTTGTGTCTTGGCTTCTCAAAAACTGTGGTGCATGATGGTTTTAAAACGTTGGTTGTTTGAGCTGCCACATCAGCCTCAAACAGCAACAGTGGCTCAGCCAATGGCATTAGTTTGGCCGGGATTTTTGACCAATCAGTGACAGAGAGAAAGTTTGGGAAAACTTTCACAGTTCTGTTTTAGAGATGCCTAGTGACAGCAAAATTACGCACTGCAGCTTTAGTTACTTGTGAAGTTTGCTAAAAAAAGTTTTTATTGTAATGAACAAAAATGTTATTTTGAGTTTGATAATGTTTATGTTATAATAATAATAATAATAATAAAATAACTAGTGGTTAATAACATACATTTTTTCAAAAACATAAACTGTATTTTTAAATTCATTTTGAGAGGATTAATAAAATCAAGAAAATTCCAGTGTCAAAATTAGATTTTTCATATTATATCATTATATTATATCATTGCCATACACTCTTCAAGTGAAGCAAATATTAATTAACTATATATCATAGACTATTTCTTTTTTATTTACAAATGAAATTTTTAGATTTTTATTTATCATTTTTCTACCCAAATTATCTGCCATTTTACAGAAGAAAGACATTAATTCAGAATGTGGTTAATAGGCATTTGTATTATCACCCTCTAGTGGCACCTTTACGTCATGGTAATGATGGGCTTAACGGTTTAAGAGGTGCTACAACAGAACTACAACAGAATATTATTCAGTTTACATTTTTAGCTATTTATTGGGGTGGGGTTTGTTTTGTTTTTTTAACAACAGAAGTGCGTGTACTATAAATTATTATACTTTTTTTTACATTTTGATCTGAATTATCCTTTTAAAGCACTCAATCATGACTTTCAAAGTATCAGACTGGCATAAATAGTCCGTAGTTGTGAATCAGCATGTATCAAAATGACACAACAACGCGCCTGTAAAATGAAGTGCTGTGTGAAACCATAGCGTCCCGTGGAGTTCTCCTAGTTTTGTGCTTATATTTAAGGACAGCAGGGGAATTTTCATCCTTCACTATCCATCTCCCTCTCAGCAGGACGGACTTGTAAATGAACCAGCAGACATTTTGTGCTGGAAACTGTGTCTGTTCACTCTGACACACCATGTAACAAAACCGCTTTAGATCCAGCTGAGTTCCCCCGGCAGGACTGTGTCAAGGGATTTGCCAGGTCACAGAGCTGAGCAAAATGGCTGCCTGAGTTTGACTAATGTGCTCCAGGAGCCCGCTCTCTTTGCCCAGGAGTTTTGGGTGGCTGAAATTCATTAAAGAGCGGCATCCATAAGCTACGATTGTTGGACATAACAGGGCACGCTTTTCCCATTTCGCTTTGCTGTTTGTCTCGAAATACGCAGATAGAACCATGCGCACACTTACATTTATACATACGTAGAGCTCCCATGATAATTTCTAGCTCATTGACTTTGACAGCAAATCAATATCCTGCGCTATCTATTGTTACCTAATTCAATTAGGCCAATTCATAAAGCAGAACATAATGGAGCTAATGGAAAGCGCTATTAGGGGAATAGCGGCACCATTTAAGTCACGCACGGAACTACGAAAGTCAATTCGGCATTGCAATTGTGCATTTCCATCTGAATCGCTGGGCCCTCAACCGCCGCTCTCCCCGGATGAAGGGCGATGTTGACCCGATGCATTTTTACACCGACGGAGAGAGGTGTGCGAATGTCGCAAGCAATATTGTAAATCAAAAAACCAGAGGTACTTAAACGCGATTCATTGAGAGGCCCGCGTCTCCCCTTCACCACTTTGCGCAATCACATTTGCAATCGGGTTGATAAAGTGCGAGAGGGAGCGAGGGCAGGCGTTCAGTCGCAGACAAAGCCGCAGATTGATGTGGAAACAGGAAACGTGCTGATTGCTGATTATTATGTGGTGGCAGGATGCTTTTGTCTCTCAGACTGTCATTCCAGCAGGTCAGTTCAGAGCCAGCAGGCTATTGTGACCGTGCATGCTGATAAAACCCAACACACGTTGGTTGTTGGGTTTTTTTTTCAGGGCTGGCTGAATTCAATAGCGCTGCGAGTGTTTAGATCTTTAAAGCGGGGCATTTAGAGAGCATGCGTATTGATTCATTGATTACAGATTTGCGAGAGCTCGCCCATTGGCCCGCTTTGCAGTATTTTAAGAGTCGGAGGTTAATGGCTAGGTGGGGGAAAAAAGCATTTCTGCCTTTTATAGTGATGGCTGCAGCACTTTGAATGGCCTCTGGTTTTATACTTCATGAATGTGGGACGCCAATTATATAGATATCAGAGCCTCAGCCACAAAACTTGCAGTGGAATTGGTGTCTTATGGAGAATGTTTCAAAGATATCTTTAATAAGGGGATGGCTGTCGTATGATACAGGAGCTCAAGTTGCCTTTAATTAGGAAAGGAAGCATTGCCAGCAGCCTTGGGATAACACTGTGAGACTTTGCCCAATAACTGATTGTTTTTCAATTCCTTTCTCTCTCTTATTACAGGTACTGTGTGGCTCGCTGGCAGCCGGAAGGACTATGAGGGTGGCTGCCGCCTGCACTGCAGAGCTTTGTAACTTTGGCAGATAGGATCATTATCCCCCTGTAAGACACCCTAAGAGCGGAAAAGATGAGGACTTGGATTGTACTTCTTCTGTGGGCATGTGCACACCAGAGTGTGAATGCAGTTGCCCTTTCAAGAGGGCCAGTTCGAAGGAAAACCAAAGAAATTGAAGGACGGCAAGACAAAGATTTGCTCAGACGTTCAAAGAGAGGATGGATGTGGAGACAGTTTTTTCTTCAAGAGGAGTACACAGGAACAGAGCACCAGTACATTGGCAAGGTATGAGATCGTGTTTCATTTTTAAGGTATAAAGGTGGTGTGAGCAATGCTGGAGTAATGTTGATGGAGTCGATTGCAGAGATAGATTTGGTTTCATCACTCCTGTCTTCTAAGGTTAATAAACAGAGAATGATCAAAACTATGGCTATGCTATAGGGATCTCCAGCATAGAGCCTGCTGGATTCGAGATAAGGAGCAGGGCGAAATCTGACCTCCCTGGTACCTCGCACTTCATCTCAAGCTCAGAGCTGCGGAGGATCAAAGATTAGAATAAAATATAACAGCTTGATACTGTTGCTTATAGCAGAAGACCTCAAACTGTGGCACTCGGTTGGTAGGTGACACTACTCTGAATTTATAATACTAAAAATGTAATGTTGTAAACATGTTAATTCATTCAAATGTTCTGTAAAAAAATAAAAATAAAAATTGCATAAAGAGAACAGGGGTTGGGTTTGGGGTTGATCTAGAAGCATTACATTAAAAAATTACATTTAAAAATGTCAAATATGTAGAAAGAAATTGCATCAGTATTAAAAATTTTGACCAATGTAGACAAGTTGATCAGAATTTGTATTTTAAGGCTAAAAATAATTATACCATGTGAAAATTTCATATGGATAAGAATACCTTTAAATTATTATTTTTATTAAAGATTATGCAATAGCAGGGGAAATTAGCATTTCGCAATTTAATATCCAATATCAAAATATATAAACAAAAAGATGTAACAACTATAGTATGCATCTCTAAATATAAGCTACAGTTCAAAATGTTTATGGTAAAATTCTTATTTTAAACAATTTTGAAATTAATACTTTTATTCATCAGAGACAAATTAAATAAAAAAGTATTTCAAATAAATGTTGTTATTTTATATTTTCAAATCATTAAAGAGTCCTAACAAAATATAATTTTATATTAAAAATATATTGCTAATAAACATAAATGTTGTTTGGACAACAAGATCAGCAAATTAGAATTATTGATCTGAATAAATTTGATTAATATCAAACATGGATTTGTATAGTATAAAATATTAAGCAACAATGAGATTGAAATGCATTTTAAATTTACAACAGTAAATCCTTAAAGTTTTTCTTTTTCTTGAAGTCTGTTCAGCATAAGGTCTGTGAAGAAACTGCTACAAGTTTTTACAGAAATATTTATATTAACCAAAATACGGTACTGTCTTTAATACACAGTTCTTAAGCTTGCACTCCAGAGAGGAGAATGTATTATGGTATTTGGATGTTCTGATTTGATCAAAGGTGCTATTTGGCCTGAAAAGTCTGAGAAGCCCTGACTTAGAGACTCGAAAGCTTTGCAAAGGATCACCGACCACTGGATTATTCATGTGGGATGTTGTAAGCACAGAATTCACAAAGCTCTCATTGTTGCTATGGACATTATGTGTCTGGATCATGTAGCAGTCAATGTGGAGTAGAAGCAGCTATTTCTAAAATGTTCAGAGGGAAAATCACGAAGAGCAAAAGAGCCATTGTGTTTGAATGGTCTTTTGTATTTTACTACCCCATTTTACTATAACAAAGCGGCTCATTCAAGTGGAAAGAAATGTCAAATCATTCACTCACTCCTCTATCAGATGTCATTGTCAAAGCTAATCACATCACACCTTCGGCTCTGAAGTGTGATGTTCCTATCAATCAATTTCGTCATTTCTTCGAACAATAGTCAATATCACAAATTCGAAACAGTTCGACACGTCTCTGAAAGACGAGAAGCAGAAAAGTTTGATTTGCCTTATGAATAGCAGACCAAAGTGGCTGCACTAAGAGATACCATGTGGCAGCATCACTGTAAGCAATAGACGCACATTCACCTTGATTGCACATTCAGCCTGTTGTACTTTCATCTGATGTGCCATCAGAATTCAATTCCGCGAGGACTCATTTTCACGTATTTACCATGGAGTACCTGTCTCTTGCTACATTCCCCTGTAGTATTTCTTCATTGTTTTATTCCTTCAAAATCAACGGATATTGAATACATTCAGAATATTGAATGCAATACATATTCATGAGCCCTATCAACAGCAGAATGAGCGGAGGTGCTGATGAAATGCTTGAATTGCTTCCTCTCAACAGCTTCACTCAGATATGGATAGGGGAGACGGCTCGGTGATGTACGTTCTCTCAGGCGAAGGTGCGGGGACGATCTTCGTGATAGATGCCAACTCAGGAGATCTGCATGCTACCAGGAGCCTGGACAGAGAGGAGAAACCTTTCTACACGCTCCGAGCCCAGGCTGTCAACAAGAAGACCGGCGTCCCACTGGAACCAGAGACAGAGTTTACTGTGAAACTACACGACATCAATGACAATGAGCCCAAGTTTGACAAGGAGGTTTATACAGCTTCCGTACCTGAGAGGTCACACATAGGTAAGATTTAAAAACAAGAGTTGAAAGTTTGGAATTATAAAAATGCTAAACAATCCATTGCTTTATATATAGTGTGAAACTAAATTGCATCATCATATTTTGGTATGCATAGCATCATTTTAAGGAATAATTGTGTCCAAAATTAAATTTCACACTTTATATTAGGTGGCCTTAACTACTGTGTTCTTACATCATAAATTAACATCACAAAATAAGGTCAATGTACTTATTATGTTCATATTGTATTGCAAAACACTTTTGCTGCTGTTGAGGTGGGAGATGGGTAAAGTTAGGGTAAGTATAGATTTAAAGGTGGCTTAAGATATAAGGGTTGGCTCAACAGTGTAAATATAAATGTAATTACAGAAATTTATTGCAGATGTAATTACATACAGGTATTATATATATATATATATATATATATATATATATATATATAATAAAATAAAATAAAATGTAAAAACGTTTGTACACAGTAAGTGCATTGTACCAAATGATTAATTTAAATGTAATTAATTAAATAATAGATAAGCCACCTAATATAAAGTGTGACCAATATTTACTCTCTCTCATGTCATTACACACTGAAAAGTTGAAGTCATTTTAAAAGACATTTTAGTCATAATTGACTGATAATTCTACACTGCTGCAACTGCCCTTGTGAAAAATAAGTACAATACAGTATATTTAAAATACATTAATTTCATACTAAGTATGCTTAATAAAAACACTATGCAATTGTAATTTTTTTATCCCAAACTGGTATATTTAAAGTATGCTAAATTAAATTTTTTTTTTACTCAATGCATTTTTATTGTGTGGTAGTATTTGATTGTGCTAAAGTGAAACTATTACGAGTAAGGTATACTTTAAGTATGTACATTATATTATTAAAAGATCATACAATCTTTATCAATAGTGACATCAAAACACATTTTAGGCCTATTAGGAAGTGTGAGCAGATGTAGTACTCCAAATTAGGTTTAACTAAAACGTTTACATCAGTAAGTCTCAAACAATATGTAAGTAAATATGTTAATAGAATTGAATACCTAGTATGAATTAAATGTTTTTTAAATATAATATTTTACAGAATCATTGAGCTTGATAACCAATGAATGACTCATTCACGTTTCGCAAAAAATTTTTACATTTAATTTTGTAGTCTTTTTGTAGCTTGAAATTTAAGTCCCAATTCATTACACATAGACAAGAGAAACAAGCCCATTCATATTTCCTGCTTTTGTTTTTCATTTAAGAATGGAAGTCATAACAAACATCATGTGAGTGACGGCAAAATAACAGGGTTTGGGTTTTGTAGGTGAACTCTTCCCTGAACTGATTTCTTGTTTTTCAGGCACCTATGTCACTCAAGTTACCGCCCAGGATGCAGATGATGAAATGTTTGGCTACAGTGCAAAGCTGGCCTACAGCATCAGCCAGGGTCATCCATACTTCTCAGTAGAGCCAAATACAGGTCAGTCCTGTTGAACTGTTATATCATAGACAGAGATAGTGAGATAAACCGAGAGACACAGAGAGAGTGTGTGTATCTCTATAATTTGATATGGGGCAAGGGTTGTACTGCAGCTCTGTCGTTCAAGCATTTTAGCCGAGCAAATTCGCCCAGCGAGTTTAATCATTGCTAATGTGTGCCCTGGAACATTTCCCGCAGAGGTCTTTGTTTAAACAAAAGAGAAATAGAAACACAAAAGCTCCCATGGCAGATTAGTGTCCAGCTTAACACTGATATGCTTTAGCCCAGATGGGACACGAACGATGATGTCCATGAGCACACGAAATCCTAAGACCGAAAAAAGGGATATTCATTAGAGGTGGGGGTTAATCTGGGAACATTTGTGCCATTCAAAGAAGCAGCAGGGCCTGGGTTCTTCTCTACATGAATTACTGGATTTGCCTTTCGCCTTTTTTGGGGCTAACCGAGACATCAGGCGTATTCATGTTCAAAGTCAACGTGAATCACTTGAAAGCTGTGATACTTCTGCAATGTGACATAACAGGAATTTCAATGACCAGAAAGTGAGATTACTAAACAATCCCACAATCCCATCAAAGATATTTGGCTGTTGGTTAACATTATCCAGTAGTTGAATAGTTTTCTTAGAGTTTTTACATTCTGACAAGAGTTAAAATAATGTGCAGTCATCAAAAACATGCACAATAACAAAATTAATTTACGTAATAATTATTGTGTATGTGCGTCATGTAAATGTACAATTAATTATATTTTTAAATTTAACAATGATAAATTTAGGGTTTATGAATGCTCGTTGTCTTAACATCGAATTTTAATCATTTTGTATGAGTTATTTTATAATTTATTTTTAAACGTTTAATTACTAATTTCTTTCATTAATTACTCACCCTCATGTTGTTCCAAATCTGTAAGACCTTTGTTCATTTTCAGAACACAAGTTAAGATATTTCTGATGAAATATGAGTGAGTAAATCTGGTGAGTAATTAATGACAAAATTTTAATTTTTTGATGAACTATGCCTTTAACTTCACTTCTTTTGCAAAGAATCGCTGGTCTCAATCTGTCAAGCAAGTCTAACAGTGTCTTACTCTGAAATTGCTTGCAACCAAATTGGTTTAGCTTGTAAAACACGGGTTTTAATAATCCAAGGTCTTGTTTCTTCAGAACCCGCAGCCATCTCTCAATCAGCAGCTGCTGCCTATAATAATCTCTGCGGCAAAATGTCAGTCTCAATGCATGTACACAATTAGTTCTGCACTGTTCAAAAACAACCAAGACTCAGCTTCCACCGCAATCTAGTGTCGTCCATCTTCTAGAGTAAGGAACTGGGCTGGATCGAATGTTAACAAATGAAAATAAACCATTTTTCCCTCAGGTATAATCCGGACGGCTTTGGGACCTTCCGATATGGACAGAGAGCAGAGGGAGCACTACCAGGTGGTGATTGAAGCCAAGGACATGGCCGGCCAGAAGGGGGGCTTAACAGGCTCCACCACAGTAAACATTAGTCTCACCGATGTCAACGATAACCCTCCTCGTTTCACACAGAGTAAGCATGCATTCAATAAATAAAAAAAGATGTATGTAAATGCAGAAATAGCATCAATCTGATATTTGCACAAGACATTTGTTCCATAATTCCAAAGATTTCTGATAGGACTCATGCAAATAACAAGAAGTACAATACAGACAAAAAAAAAAAGATGGATAGACTTTCTTATCTTTGTGTAAAGGAAAATGGTTTGTGGCAAAGCTTAGGAACTGCGTGAGGTCTGTGTGTTAATCCTGATTAAATGGACATAGTGGGCTCAGCTCACTTACTCTTTTGTGTTTCTCTTAATATAATCTATTCTTTTAGACTGCATGCAAATAGAAAATGCTTGGAATTTCTGTCATGTTAATCAGAGAAATGCAGGGTATGAGCACAAAGCGGATTTACAGCAGGCAGCACAATATCAGTCACATTTGCCATTTATTACAGTAAAGAGAACACCAAGACTATGCTTTAAAAAACACTTTAATTGGCTACAGCGTTAGATACAGGGATCAGATTTCTGAATTCTAAAATTCCTCCAAACCCTTATTTTGGGTTCACTATAGCTTATATTGTAGATCTTCTCTCAAGAAAAAAAAGAAGACTTTTGAGAAGTCGTAGTTCCAAGCACATCCTGACGTTAACATATGCTCCCCAGGTATATATCAGTTCAGCGTTCCAGAGATCACCAAAGTAGGATCATCGGTTGGCAGGATTAGGGCCGTGGATGCCGACGTCGGCAGAAATGCAGAGATGGACTACACCGTTGTTGGCGGAGATGGTCTGGATGTGTTCGACATCAGCACTGACCGGAACACCCAAGAAGGCATACTTAGTCTTAAAAAGGTACAGAGGATTTAAAATTTTCACTCATGCAAATTTAAAAGCTTTTTTTTTTCAGAATAAATCTGAATGGTTTGTGAATAAAATGCAGGTTTTTGTGCTGAAAATCTGACCCTGAGTGGGTTGTTTATTCCCGTGAATGTGTGTTTTTTTTTTCATTGCAGCCTCTGGACTATGAAAAGAAAAAATCCTACACGCTTCAGATCCAAGTCCAAAACACACATCCAGACCAACGCTTTTTGAGCTTGGACGCTAAGGACATGGCAACCGTCAGGGTCAGTGTTGAGGATGTGGATGAGCCCCCTCAATTTGAGAAAATCAGCTATATTTTGGAGGTGAAAGAGGATGCGGTTGTGGGCACCGTGATAGGATCGGTCAGCGCAGTGGATCCTGACATACGCCGCAGTCCGGTCAAGTAAGGGCTTTGCATTGATATCATCTGCCATTGTTTCCATCATCTATATTTACAAGATTGTGGTAAATCTGTTTAAATGCACATTACCCAACACACAATAGCTTGGCAGAAGCCTCTTAAACATCTGCCCGTTTCTTCCAGTGACCTTTTGATAATCGCGAAACCCTGATTAATCTGTCTGGAGCTATGGCAATATGAGCTTAGTTGGACTGTTTCCTCAGAGCGTGCTTATTAAATTCGCATTTAATTCGAGAGGTCCTTCAATCGCAGCATCTTTATGAGATAATTGTAATAAACTACAATTATGAGAATAAATGAGGATATTATCACTGTCCAAAGCGCCCTAATGATAAAGCTGATGCGGAAGGCTCAGGAGGACAATAAATGGATGTTTTTCCCTCCGGAGACCACAGTAAATAGGAACGTAGAATGGAAGCGCAATTAAAAAGCCCTCTGCAGCAGAGAACAGGACTTCAGGGCTAGTAATTATCAGGGACATCAGAAGCACAAGCAACACTGTCGCTCTGAACATCAGGAGGCTAATTAGGAAATTGAACAATCCCACTGATTGATTGCATTTGAAAGAGCAATATTGTGATCTTCTGGTGAAAGAAGAACAAATGGGAACTAGGCATGTGTGGGCTCAGGGCAGTGGGATTTCATGCAGTTATAGCTGTGGTGTGCATCAAGCTTTCTGCTGCTCTGAAGGATCAGTCGCTTTAACGTTTGTGCAAACCAGTGTCGGGGAAGCTGTTTTGCCAAATTACAAGCTAATTAGAATTTTAAGTGGTCAAACTAGTCAATGCACAAAGCAGTGTCTTTCGTGTTTTTTTTTATTAAAGTGATTATAGAGATATAAAGTGGTAAAAAAAGTTTGTGTGCATATATATATATATATATATATATATATATATATATATATTTTTTTTTTTTTTTTTAGTTGTCTACCTCTTTCCTGACAGAAAGAATTACATTGAAAATGTATGTGTCTATCATGTTTATTTTAATGCATTATCTCAATTCTGAACATACTGGTTTATAGCGCAAACAGTTTTACCATTTACTGCATGTTGTTATTTACCTATAGTGACTAATGAACCGGAAGCATCACCCATACGCTTACTTTTCATATTCCTGTTTAAATAAGAAAGACCTAAACAGCCACAGTGATTTTTGCAAAGGGTGTCAAATCAACGACATGAATCATCTCAAAAATCTTCTTCTAGAATGAATTACTTTCCCACACTAAAAAAAGGGCAAGAACAGCAGTGCGTATCAGATTATTCTTCCCTACAAAGACAATACAAAATTTATGACAACACTGAAAAAAAAAAAAAAAAAAAAAAAAAAAAAAAAAAAAAAAAAGATTGTTTTTTTTTTCTCTGAATTTTTAATGATCTTCACGCTCCATTTTCTCTGAGCAAATGAGCCAAACCTGTCGCAAGTCATGACTTAATTTAAAAGACCCAATTTCAATTCGAAATATGTAGAATTGTTGCTTTACCCTGTTTTGGCATGCTAATATGCTAATTAAACTTAAAGAGTTTACTGAAAGAGTTGTGCATTTTTGAAAATTACAGGTACTCCATTGACCGGCACACAGATGTGGACCGGATTTTTGGCGTCTATGCTGGAAATGGATCTATATTCCTGCAGAGGCCTCTGGATCGAGAGGAATTCGCTTGGCACAACATCTCAGTGATCGCAACCGAGTTCAGTAAGTGACTCCACACGGCTCACAGCCACAGTTCATTTAGAATGAATTTAGGCTGATAAGCTCAAGTCATCCAGCATTAAATTTCTCCAATAGGATTTGCGCATTTTCATTTGCCATGACAGCTTATATTGACTAAATATATTAGTTTACTTTTTTAAATTAGAAATCCAGTTTCCTCCTGCGACTCCAATAATGTGAGTTTCTATCATCTCAAGTAGTCAACCATCATCTGCCACATCTTTTTAAGGACACTTAGACAACCCCGAGCAGACCAGCCGAGTGCCTGTGTACATCCGCGTACTGGATGTCAACGATAACCCCCCCATGCTTGCATCCTTCTATGAGACCTTCGTCTGTGAAAACGCCAAAGTCGGTCAGGTAAAGAGCATTTTAGTATACGTTTCCCATTTTATCTGCCACATTGTCAATTTTGATGTAAGATAAGGGGGAATAAGTCCACTTCTCCTGTTCGGCCGGTGGATGGATGTGTCGATTTAAAGCAGGGGCGTCTGTTAAACAGTGTGTGACCTCTACAGAACTCACACCTCCGGAGCGAGATAGAGATCAGTGATGAGTATTTCTCCTTCATGGATTAGACGGCAGAGCCTTTTTCTGTCAGGCTTGATGAGATTATGTGTCATGGTGGATGACAGGGGCTGTCACATATCACAGGCACTTCATAATAACTGTCCACCTCCACCTCCATTTCCTGACTCTTCTTGTATCCCTCGTTGTCCGTCATCACCCACCTCACTGACCCGCCCACCTCGGCGCCTGGCAGAATTGTTCAACCTGGGGTGTGCTAAGGTTTAGTACTTACAACAAAAATCTATTTATGAAACATTAAAAGATGAATTCCTTTCACTCCAAATACTAATTAGTTGTACTGTTGCCACTATTCTAGGTTTAATTTAATACGCCTCCTTATTCCTTTTATATATTTTAATATGTCCAAGTCAGAATAAGCTTGTTGTTTCAATGTTTACAAAAATATTGCGTATATACACTGAAAAACAATTTACCATTATTTCAACCAAATTTTGACATTTTATTCTCCGAAAACTTATTTGAAAACTTACAAGTAGACACTGTGAATTTCTTTTGAGGCGGATATTTGACTCATATAGAAATGCAAAATATTTGAAATATTGACACATAATAATCATATAATAATAAATACATATTCATATTCATTGTTGCAATTTAAAAAAAATAGTAATTTAATTTACCTGCAACCATCCATCTATACATACATCTAATACTTTAATATCTATTATCTAAAAGAAATTATACAGATTGTACTGAACCAAGTGCATATGCTATCAACTACATCTATTAAAATCTGTAAGTAAAAATGTCAAAAACATCCTTTTCAATTTAACTGAGAAGCTAAATTTAATAAAGATTTTAAGTGCTGCATTTATTTATTAATTTATATATTTATTACATTTAAGCATAAATGTAACACATTTTAGTGAGGTTATCTAAAAAGTATATAAAAATAAATATATATTAGTATTTTACCTGCAACCTTACAGCAAATTAGTGAATTGGAAGATGGATAAATGGATAATATTTTAATGTATATTTTATTATATAATTTTTTAAAAAAGAAACTACAACTATGAAAAGTATATATTAGTATATGTATGTTATAGTATAGAGGTCAGTGAATGCACTGGCACGTTCATGTTGCATTTTATCCTTGTAGTGGCAAATAGAATTTACATTTTTAGTTATACAGATAAGAATAATATATCATTAAAGTATTTGTGTCACCTATTTAAGTATGCACTAACAGGTAAAGAAGAGTTTCAGAACAGCAGATTTGTGTAGCAATGCTGTTACGTACATGATGAAACGAAACAATTAGTGATTATTATGATGTATATTAGATATATTTAAGCGACGGCGGTGTAAGATAAGGCTGGGATTTTGGTTCTGTTCAGCAGTTATATTCTAACAGACTGTAGTAAAGCCCAGAGGAAAGGGAAGACAGCCAGCAACACAAGAAATCTGGCCAGTACGTAAGCCTGGTAGAGAAAAAACACCAAGCACACAATGGATGATTACATTTTTGTCACAGCGTGTTGCCAGTGCACCCTTGAGAGATGCATTTAAACTAAAATTGCCCTTGGTGACAACTAAAGATAACCATGAGCCTCTATCACTGAGCCAACATCTTTCCTCGCTGTAAACATGCTTATAGTGTTTACATGTAAACACTTGTAAGGTCTGAAAGATGACATTATGAATGGTTCGTTCCTATTATGCAGTCCCTTTTCCTTTACCTTGCATAAAAATGAACAAAATATGCAAGTAATGGAGTATGTGCATCCTGGTCAAGCTTATGCATTTAAATGTTGTTCATTATAACTTCACACAATTTGAAAATTAACTGGAGGCCTTACTGGATGGAAATAAAGAGCAAAAGTTTGCAGAAGACTGCAAAAAAAAAAAAAATTGAAAATTGAAAGCAAATAAAAAAAAAATCTATCATGGCTAATTTAAATAATATCAATGAAATTATCAATTTATTAGAATGTTTTTTTCTAACAAAAAAGAGCTTTCTATTGAAATTGTTAAAACAAATAAATAAGTAATGAACGAACGAACGAATGAATAAAAGAAACACTTCAAACTGTGTTTTTAATAGAACAGAATAATCATGTTAAGACATTTATGATGGGTACATTTGCAATTTATGTTCTATGGAATTTGTTAAAAATGTGATTGTCATCATTTGCTGTTTTGCCACAGAAAATCCAGACGATAAGCGCAGTGGATCCAGACGACCCAGTCGGTGGACATCGCTTCTTGTTCTCTTTAGCACCAGAGAGCTCAGTGCGAGCAAACTTCTCCGTTCGAGATAATGGAGGTGGGTGCCCTCTCACATTGTCTGGCCTTCTAACTAGCTCACTGTCTCTCTTCATGACAACACAGACCAATCAAACAAGAGAAATCTTTGAGACACATGGCCTCTCCACGTCTAGCTGTTTAAATGGAAGAAAGCTCATTCTGCAGTAACCATAACTTTAGGTCAGTCTGGGCCCGCTGCGGTCTGCAGAGAGGCCAGATCTTTCGTTTCTTAATAAACTAATCGCTCAACTCTCCACAGACAACACAGCCGGTATCTTCACACGACGCACCGGATTTGGCCGAATGCACAAGAGCACTCATCTGGTGGCTGTGGTGATCTCAGACGGACACATTCCCATGCAGAGCAGCACGGGCACGCTCACGATTCGCGTGTGCACGTGCGATCGAGACGGCAACATGGAGATGTGCAACGCCGAGGCTCTGAGCAGCTCCGCGGGGCTCAGCACGGGGGCGCTGGTGGCCATCCTGCTCTGCATCCTTATCCTGCTCTGTAAGTAGCCTTAACAATCAGATCACTTCTGCTACGTCCATCTGTCTGATGGCCGCTTCCTCTGTCTGTCTGTCTGTCTGCTGTGAATCCGACTGTTCATCTTACAAGCCCTTTGTTAGTGAGACTTTTCAGTTCATTTTCCCACCTGTCTTCCTGTCAGTTAGCGTCTTTTTTGCGCTCCTTTTTGATTAATTACAATTCCAGCGGTCTGAAGTGTGTACGCCTGATCTGCATGTAAAATCATTCGCAATTATGGGGTTAAAGAAAAAGAAAAACAATTTCTGACATGCTCAGATGGCTGAACTGATAAAACTCACTTGCTGGTTATTTAATCAGGAAACTGGGTAACAAGGGCTAGATTTCAATTAAACTCAATCCAGTCTTGATTTATTTCACCAAAAAAAAGGAATATCAAATTTGAGTTTCAGACTCGATTTTAATTGAAACACATGTCTTCATACAACTAGCATGCTTTTGTAATTGATCGATTTACTTTTTGTAAAAAATAAGCAAAGCGTGCTTATTTGAGTTCTGCAAACTGTTGAGATCAGGTAAAACTCACCCGTGAACTGCGTGCAGTGGCTCTCTTAATGACCTGACACCTACATTAGGTGTAACCCACAAGGTGAAAGAATTCATCATGTATGAAACTCTTCCTGCTCCACTACAGTGAAAGTTCGCTGATAAAAGCAACCAAATGGCACTAAGGGGGGTTACTAAAAACGAACTACGGCCCACTAAAAGTGCAGTTTATTTGCACACACTGTCTGAATCACTTCTTCAAAATGGCAAATGCGTACTTGACTACACCGCACATCTGGATATATGGCCGTTTAAAGCACTTTTCTTCATCATTTGAGTAATAATTGCTATAATGATCAGTAGCAAATGACATTTCATTTAACACCTGTTTTCTGTGGGTGGCTTTAGCTAAGACTTTTTATTCATTTATATGTGTGTGTATTTATATATATATATATATATATATATATATATATATATATATATATATATATACAAAGTATACACACATATAGTATGCAAACACAAACTTTGATTTTAAATGAAATAATTGCGATTAAAGGGTTAGTTCACCCTTTTGTGCAAAGAAAACAAAAATAACATATTTACTTTTTTATTTATTTCTGGAGCCTGAACTATTTAAATTGTGTTGCAGTCTGTCAGTTCTCAGATTTCTTCAAAAATATCTTAATTTGTGTTCCAAAGACAAACAAAGGTTTTACAGGTTTGGAACAACATGAGGGTGAGTAATTAATGACAGAATTGTCATTTGGAGATGAGCTATTCCCGAAATAAAAATGGGAATATACTACCATTCAAAAGTATAGTTTTCTATTACACTCACCAAGTCTGCATAGTCAAAAGATTCAGTAAGATCTGTAATATTGTGAAATATTATTGCAATTTAAAACAACTGTTATTTTAATATACTTTTAAATCTAATTTACCTTGTGATTGTAAATGATATTATAAATGTACTGTCACTTTTGATCAATTTACTGTGTGTGTCCTTGCTGAATAAAAAATAAATAAAATAAATTCTCACTGACACCAAACCTTTGATATATTTCTAAGTATAAATGATGTTATTTCATTCTGGTGCATCACTTACAATTACATTTTTCTATCTCTCATTCTGTAGTAATCGTGGTGCTGTTTGCTGCGCTGAAACGTCAGAAGAAGAAAGAGCCCCTGATCATCTCCAAGGAGGACGTGAGGGACAATGTGGTCAGCTACAACGACGAGGGCGGTGGCGAGGAGGACACGCAGGCCTTTGACATCGGAGCGCTTCGTCATCCCGAAGTGATGGAGGAGAGCAAACTGCGGAGGGACATCCTGCCCTCCGAGTCGCTCTACCCTCCGCCGCCCCTCCGCAGAACCGCGGTGCCATCCCGAGAGAACGCAGACGTGCGGGACTTTATCAACCAGCGTGTGCAGGAAAATGACGGTAACCCCACAGCTCCTCCTTACGACTCACTGGCCACCTATGCTTACGAAGGTAACGGATCGGTGGCCGAGTCTCTCAGCTCGCTGGGGTCCGTATCCTCGGAAGGGGAGCAAGACTATAACTACCTCAGCGAGTGGGGACCACGCTTCAGGAAGCTAGCAGACATGTACGGCGGAGAGGACAGCGACTGGGACTCCTAACGGACAGACTGTGGAGCGAGACTCATTTGCTGATCTGCCTCTACGTGAAGACTGGAGTGGCAGAATGAGGCAGCCTAATTTCTTTTACAAAGTGCCCTTTTATCCTTCTCTTTGTCCTACAATCAGGCAGCCGGTTTCTCTGTCCTGATTGGCTGACGAACTTCACGCTCTGGCGAAGGAGGACGTATCCGTACGCCGACTTCTCATCAGAAAGATCATCTGTGGCGACATCTTCCTGCATAATCCCAGATCGTTCTGGAAATGTCTGCAGTTTTTCATATCCGTGACCATCGCTAAAAACGTTTCCTTTGGAAAGCCGAGCATCTAATGCAGAAGCGCTCTTTAAATCCTGCTGCAAAGAACAGTTTATCAGTTGACTGTGAGCCTGTGAAACACTTGAAGTGACACTCGAGCAGGTCATTGACAAAAAAAAAAAAAAAAAAAAAAAGGCCAAGGCCGAGGACTTTATGAAAGTAATGAAACTACCGCCAAAACTCGAGCCTATGAAATCACCATCAGACCTCAACGTGTAGCGGGCAGCTCAGAATCAAACCGTTCAACATCATAGGAGTCGTCTAATAACTGGGAGGAATTTTCAAACCCTTACTATTAACCATTTGCATAATTTTACTAATCTACTTACGCACTCAAGAAAAGATGTGTTGTCCTGTAACCCGAATCAAGACGGATTGTATGAAGCCCATCTAGAAAATGGGTCAGAAGATGTTTCACGGTTGGCACTGGTTTTCATCATCCACATGAAAAAAATAGAAAAGCCAGAAGCTTACAATTATCTGCTATGTCATTGGACCTAAATGTGTTTTGCTTCCTTTAGCAGTCTGACAAACGTTTGGTTTAACTCAGAACTGCTTAGTATGACTTTCAGACTTTCACACGGTCCCTTAATGACGTGCTGCAAAATTTACATTCCATACTATTACCTTTAATCGCTGTACGTGTGCATTTAATTTTTTTTTCCTCTCCGTCTATTCATCGAGGTGAGACCTTGACATGAACCGCTATAGAGTGGAAGCAGCCAAAAGAGAATGAAACGTTAGTATACATACATAGAATTACAGCTTCGTATGCCAAGAGATCGAAAGCAAAATTGTTAATTAATCACAGTTTGAAGCTGCAATTCTCACCTTTCCTCTCACAACCTTCTGCTTTTAATAGCAAGCGTCAAATAACCAGGGAAGTAATAAAAGCTCAACTGATTTATTCCTCAGCTGAATGTTAACCACAACAGTGTTGTATTGAGGTGTGAGTCAAATCTTAAAGTAAATCACTCCGCAATGATTGCGGCCTCTCCTCAAACCACAAAATGAGCCTGAGATTGCCTTCACCTCTTCAGTTAGGAGGGGGTGAGTCAGCTCTGAACGCACTCCAGCAGGTAAATATTTGTGTTTTTAGAAGCAGAATTTCCATTCTTTGTCATTGATATGCTGTAAAAGAAAAAAATGAAGAAAAAGATGGTAAATCATGCTGTAAAAACTTGGTTTAATGAACAGTGCTTTGTACCAGTGGCTTGGGAGAGTAGATTATGTCCATGTACTACTTTGCTTTATATCTTGTGAAATTTTGTACCAAATATTTATATACCACGATGATGACTAAATATTCTTGAAATATGTACATTCGGTATTATTGTTTCCGTGTTTTCAAAGTGTTAAACTGTAAATGTGAGCTGGTTGCAGTTCATTTGATGATGTGCAAATGGAATCAAACTTTCATTAAAATAAATGTTCTCTTTTACAGAAAAACCTGAGCAATTCTTTGCACGGCCAGAAACACTTATAAATGCATTACGTTAAGCTTTCGACTTATCACAGGCAATTTGTATTTATTTATTTATTTATTTATTTTGCTAATGTCTGTTAGGCTGTTGCCCATTTTGAGAGCAAAGATAAATTCAATCATAGACCCTAAAATAAATGTATTTAATATTTATTCAAAATAATATTTATTATAGATTTTTATACGTTTTACCTATGTGTCTGTGTAAAAATAAATAAATTGCATTAAAATAAAATAATAAAGACATAAAATAATATATATATATATATATATATATATATATATATATATATATATATATATATAAGAGCAGCTTTTACATTTACAGTTTATTTTTATATATTTTTTATCCGAAATATAATTCCTCTATGATAGAATGTACAGTATCTAATAGTATTACTTCCTTTAATGCTCAATACATGTGCATGACTTATGCTTCTTAGAAGCCAAATGTCATGATCGTTATCTGAAAAATTTCCAGTGTCTGTCCCAGATCGTCAGCTCATTAGGCCAATCTATAATGAAGATCTCAAAGCTCGCCACTGGATTTGGAGGGAGAGGAAACAGTATTCATTTTAAATTGATTGGGGATCAGCAGTTGTGAGGCAGATGGTGACATTTCAAACAATGCCCATGTTAACTCAATCACCCTGCCATCCAGCGCTCTCTGCAAATATGTACATAGACACTAGTCTCATCTGGTCTTTCTGTGTGTCTGTACAAAGCCATTAAGGGCTTAAATATAAAGCAGCACTCTAGGATTCAGGTGCACTAACCTCATTTAGAAGGGTCAGTATGCATGTGTTGGAAAGAAGATGGAAAAATTCTGCTCCGGCAAAAATGCTTTTGCTTCTAAGAGAAGAGGTTTATGTATACAAAAAAGCAGACAAATGGATGCAGCACATTTGAAAACTACCTACATTATACATTATAAAGGAATAGTTCACTCTTGAATTAAAATGTCAAGTCGAACCCATATATGCTGTTGCATATGCATTTCAATATTCCCGTATATATTCCTAGTATAAAGGAATAAAATTGGTAAATTGGTTTTGCATCAATTATCAGCGCACTGTTTTGTAGTGCAAACAGTTTTACTATTTACTGCATGTTGTTATTCTCCTCATTATTTACATATAGCATAACAAACCGGAAATCTCACTCGCAGGCTTGCGTTGAAGAAAAAGGTGGATAGGTGCGGCTTTTTTGCACAATAAAGGAGTCTGAGCAAACCTTCAACAGCTTTTACCTGATATGCATAAGACATAAAGTTTTGCTGCACTAAAATGTTGCAAACTCCCTCTAGACTTGAGTTCATTACAAGCGTATATCTCGAATCAAATACAGCTGGTAATCGTAGGATAAGCCCCGAAGACAAGATTACATGAACTACGCAGTAATGAAAGCAAAGGCGGCACAAAGCAGAAGAAAAAAGTACACTCAAGTGTGTTTTAATCTCTGTAACGTTAAGCCGACTAAAGGTTAGCTGTGCTTGAGGCCGGCGCTGGATGTACGCTGGGGATCCGCAGCGCTCACGGTCTACTCCGAGAAGGAGCCGGCTGAATCAAGGGCAGTCAACATGTCACCGCAGCGGTGCGGCTGCTGAGGGTTGTAACTCATCACGGCCGAGGCTTAAAACGCTGCGTCGCTTCCCATTAGCCTCGCCTGTCTCTTTAGCCTTAATCTTTAATGGGCATGTCATGTTAGGGGAAATGCTAAACACCAATCTACCTCATCTCGGGCTTTGATTTCCTTCTCTTTTTTACTCAGCGCTTTTCTTGGCCTGGCGTTGCCACCATCATCGCTGACAGGCCAAGTTTTCATTGTTATTCCCAAAGCCATGTAAAATTTTTCGGATTACACTTTACTCCAGAGAGTTCTAAAGCACCGTTCCCACTTTCTTTTGTGCCAAAAATGATGTTTATATTCAATCTGTCAAGCTGCAAATGTTGTGAAGTGCACTGAAAGGTCTGTTGTCTGTGTTATCTAAGAGCTCCTGATGTTGTTTTGAATGCGTTGTGTCATGGCCTATTTTCCAGTCATTCACCGAATGAGTCTCATTCACTCGTACACTCATTTTTGGTTACTTGTTGTAGTTCTGACTCATTTAACAAGCAATAGGCTGTTTATTTGCCATACAAAAGACATTTAGCTATGGCTCAAAATAATCTCCCGAACAGCATGTTTAGTGATACGTGCACCATCGTTCAACAGTTTAAGCAACAGTGACTGTTGAAACTTTACGTAGCCATCATTAGACTCTGATGCAGTGAGTGCTTTTGATGGATTATTCTAATTAATATGGACTTTTCTTGGAATGGTACTGATGGGAAGTCTCTTATCTCCTTATCTCTTAGTCCAATGCCTCTCGTGTTTCAAAAGTGTCCAAACTTTCTGAACTTCTCAGTCTAATATAGACCTACATTGATTAAAATAACTCAGTCTCTGAAGCAAAAAAATATCTTGTCAGCATTAATGCACCACGATCTTTATCACCCACAGTATCCTTTTTTTTTTTTACATGAAACTGATTAAAATTAAAAGCTAGAGGCGACAATTACAAGAAACTGTATGTGACTGATGAATTGGTAAAAATTTCAACCATTTAGACAATGTATAATGAAAATATGACAAGTGTAGCATAGCATTTAGGCTATGAATTGCCAGTGGTGGCTGAAGTAATTTTATTTGAGTGCCTTTTACACGTAGCCTTTGCTTTATCACAGTATTTTACTTTGGAAAACATCATTTCCAAACGTAATATCTTTTGACTCATTTTGACTACATTCTACTAAATCTCCAAGGCAGCATAGCAATGACTGAGTCATGAACAAATCACTCATGTGAGCTGATTCCTTTTAAACAAATCTATTAAATTGATTCGCAAATTGCAGTAAACGATTCATTTGCGAACTGATCCAATTACATTTGTTCTCGAATCACCAAATGATTCAGTGATCTGGATGAAGCGAGTGGATTCGACTGATGGAACAAAAAGACACAAATACTGAAATGAAAGTAATTACTGAAAGTAATGTTTGTAATAAATGAAACTCATATTTTTGTTGAGGTATATGTAAACTATATCTGTTGCTTTGGGCAAGCAACACTGAACTGACAACTGCAGTGAATATTTTTATTTTATTGAAATAAAAACCCATTTAGGCTCTATCATAGGTGTGTGTTTAGGACATTAGATCCTGTTCTCCTTAGGTATTATTCTATTTAATCTCACAAGAAAACAATTTAATGAGGTGGCGGTTTTTAAAAAATGCATGAAGATCCACCCTTAAACATAACTGTCAATATGGTATGAGAAATTCATATGAATGAGTGAAAACGCTACAAAATTAAAAATTAGCATGAAACTCTATTGGTATTTTGAGCTGTACATACAAATCCATAAAACTATCGACCAATGTACATCAACAGAATTTCCATATTGATTTTTTACAGGTGTTGTTGTTGACTTTTTACCCATATTTTGAATTATGTATTGCATCGTGTCGTGTTTTAAGGCTGAGGGAAATGTCTGTAAACTAAACAGAAAATGTTCTGTGTATAATAACATCGGTTTTTCAACGTATTTTATTTTTATTAGAGATGATCTGTACTTTTTGTTTGCTTCATCTACCAATGTGATTTACAAACCAAAAGTGCTAATACCACACAACATTGTGGCATTAGACAATTCACAGAGCTTTCAATTTCTGTCCTTTGACCCTTCTTATCTGGATACATGACAGGTATTTGGTAATCACTGTCTGCCCATCAGAACAACACAGAGTGTTGAAGAGTGAGTGGTCTGGAAGACAGGCGATGTCAAAAAGGCCAGCAAAAATTCATTAGAGCTTGAAATATCGAACCTGTAAGGCACCGAGTAACAATCTCCCACCGGGTTTCATGTCTAGTTTTTCATGCCTGTAGTGAATGTGAAGCCATGCACAGAGGATCCAAATCTGTAAGGACACCCCCCTTATATGCGCAGAAGGAGTCGCAGCGCTTCTCTTTTGAACTTCTGAACCTTTGCAGCCACATTAGGCAAACGTTGTTTCCTGCTAGAAAGGACACAAAGGTTCACTTCAAAACAACGCACATCTGAGGTGCTAACATCTCTCTCCAATGGGCCGGAAAATGCAGCCTTTTCCGCACACCGGTGGAAGGAAGGAACATTTATTGGCCACACAATGTCCGTCATCACAGACCAATTCGCGAAAGCAAAAACGGCATTAAATTTTTACCCCCAAGTTCCCATTTTCCCACAGCTTAGCGCTTACCTGCCTCCAAAAAAGCACGGCTATTGCTTTGTCATCAGATGGTGGATTATCTGCGAAAATGTGAAGCTGTTGTCAAATTGAGATTTTTTCTAATATGCCTCCATCTGCCAAGTCTATGACTTTATGTTTACTCGGAGGGGGGTTGGGATGTAGGGGTCCGGGGGAGAAGAAATGAAAGATCATTGGGTCTGCCGCATCTCATCCGCTTCTCTACATTTCATTTCACCCTTAGTATTCATTTTCCTGCCCCTAAAATGATCAGAATAATTCATGTGCTCCAGCGTTGCCTGTAGAATGTGATTTCCACTTCTCGGCCCTCTCAGCTGAACAACCCCACAGAGGCTTTGGACTTTGAGGTCACTCGGATCCAGCATAGATGATGCCCATATCTATAATTCAATGGACAGGAAAAAAGGGATGAGTACAGATCACAGACTACTTAGAAGACATACGGTGGTGTGGAATCTCCCCCGTGTCCACAAGATTGGAGCCACATTCCGATGGGGGCATCTAAAAGCAAAGTCCATTAGCAGGAACCCTTTCTTTAAAATATTCCTGCCCTCTAAAATGTTTGTTTTGGCCCTTTTAACTGAACTTTTAGTTTTAGTCTATTTTAGGGTCTTGCGCGTTCCTCTTTTTTTCAAACGTAAGTGTATTTGCGTTCTCAGTTCGATCGCCCAGATGTCACTGAATCCACTTTAGCTTCTAACACATGGCAATATGAAAATGGTTCCATTTTCGTCTTATATGCACTTAGCTTTACCAAGTTTAAAACTTCTGTGTACTAAACAGGCTTTTTGCTCAGAAATGGGAGACATAAAAATTGCACTAGTTCAAACGGGATTACAGACCTTTTCATGTGGAGTGCTAGTCCTTTCAAGTTTGATCACAAGTGGCCATTAGGTCTTCTTGCATAGCTTCCTTCTCAAGCACTTCATTGATTTAGCTCAAGGGCCTCTCTTAACCAGTCCAGATACCTATTAATAATCCCTGTTGCAAACAAAGAACGACTTGAGCACTTCAGATGAGTCTCAACACATTGTAAAGACTTTATAAGACAGGGGAAATGAAATACTGTAACATGTGGGTACTGCCAATCATCTCTGCCCTTAAGATAGAAATAAATACAGTTTACTGAAAAAGAGATGTCTTGATACGTACAAAGACTACAGTTCTTCATAGTGGATCTGATGCGAGATTGAGTTCTTGATACAATCTGTATGATCTATGTTCTTAACAAACCAATAACTAACCAATTTTCTTCACTTTGCAACCGCATGATGCATATAAAATGGCAATAGAATGGTTAATAATGGTGCAGAATGAACTAGTAAAAGCTTTTCTTGGTCACATTACATCTTGTAGTCAATCTAATGTCATTTTCTGGCACAATGCACCATGTTGCACATTGGTGCTCGGGAGAATTGCTCTCAGAAAAGCATTTTTATTGATTTTCTACTAATTTCAGAGTCGTATACGTTTGTATTTAATGATTAACGGCTTGAAAGTGTACCTTCAGTGAGCATTAATGGAAGAGTGGATGCAGCTATTTGTATTAGTAATTAACTATCTACCTTTTCACCATTTATAAAGTACAATTTAAAAGACTGCTATATGTGGGGTGTTTCTTTTAAAGAATTTGTTTTATATTTCAATATTATCACATCATCAGCAATTAATAGAAATCACTCACTATAAATAATTATATTAATAATCACCTCAGGGCGAAATTCCTAAAGAGGGCCCTCCAAACATTTTTCTATTTTATTTATTTATTTTTGATTATAGTAATGAGGTCTATTTCTAATTTCTATTACTTTCCACTTCAGGCAGTTCGAGTTTCTTACAATTAGATGTACCTTTCATTTTCAGCGTCAGCGATCTAATCACTGACGCTCTCCACGCTCACCTTCATTCATGATTATTTCAAATATTGAGGGCCCTCTAAATCATCCATGGTACTTCAGCCACTTTTGCTTTGGTCTGGAGGAGAGGTGTCCCTTCTCATCTTCTCCACACCTCTCATTCTCAGAGGCTCTAAGACGCTCTCAGACATGGGGCCGATGGCTCCTCCTGCATCACTTCAAATGAGACCACCATTCTTTTTCTTAAGGGCTTTTCGGAAAGAAGAAGCACGTTTTTGCTCTGTGTTTAATGAGTGTCAACTAAAATGCATTGTTTCAAGGGTTAAGTCACATGGGTTGAGACTACCCTCAAAATTATTATCTACATTTTTTATCTATGTTTGTCAAATTTAATAAGATATCAGTTTTTACAAAGATGCTTTCATTTGACAGCAATGACATAGAGGGAGCCTAATAAAGTAGTCTGCTTCATATGCGTATCACATCCCATCGGGAAAGGCCATAAGTGGAAAATACATTGAAATTGGCTGCCATAAAGCACGGCTGTCCCACTTTCTTGGGCACATTGTGTTAGGCTCCACATTTGAATTTTCAACTCTCGAAAGACACACACCTCATTAGGCATGCTGTGATGCCAAGAAAAGGAATGAATGGAATAAGTCCGCTAATACATGAAAACTCCCCTGATAAAACATCACCATTAGATAGCTTACAAAAATACTTTATTTTAGAGGACTTGTATGATTATTTAAGCGAGCAACCAGAAGCGCATTCTTACTGTTGATTTACTGATGGAAAGGAACGAAAGAGCTCTGCCTTTTTTATATTGATCATGTTGCTCTGGCGAAACGTGTACATCCATATAAACTGGACTGGACAGACTGGCAGCTGCTTCTATGTGCAGTTAACCTGGCTATCTAGAAAAAATCTGATCTGCTGTTTCAGAGTGGTTCTGTATCATAAATCCAGGGTAAATGATAAAATCCCAGCTGTTTTTGATGAGTTGATGTTCTGTTAAAAGACAGCGGATACCCTGAAGGGAAATCAGGTTTAAATCAAGTTTACCTGCCTCCAGTTACAGTATATCAAGGACAATTCATGAAACTGTCAGCAATGAGAAATCAAAAAGACCGGCATGCCATGTCTGTAGTTGTGGAATACATTGAAACGTCATTTCCAATGAAACACATGGGTAAAAAAAAAATGCATCATATCAGTGGTATGTTCAGTTGTATTTATGTCAGAAATGTTTCGTGAATGGTGCATGAACTGGGTACGTGATCAGCTAAAGACTAAAAAGGCAGCATTTTTTTTTTCTGAATTCAGTTCGATATTTCTTTTATTAATTCAATCGTAAAAAATGTATAAATCAATCAATAAAGAAATACTATTCTTCTCATGTTGAAATAAACATGATCAAAAACGTACCTTTTTCCTCATATGTATGCAATTCATACTTTTTAGACCATAATACAGGAAAATCTATAAATATAGAAAATAGCGCAACTTGTTTCCTCCAACACCAACAGTTTTCGAACTGGGAGTCATGCGGCGTAACACTGATGGAGTGTATGCCATGTCAGAAAATGTTAGTTCTCAAATTCAGTTAACAAATCCGTAGGTGGGCATACATGTCTCGAACAAATCATGACCTTGTTTTCTGCAAAGCATTTTTCTCGATGGAAGGACAAACACACCGCGAGCAATGTTCAGTTCACACCCTTATGATTCGGTTCTATTATAAACATTTAATTCAATTATTTTCTAATGACCGTTAAAAAGTACACTTTCAATAGTATGAACGTTGTGTTGCTTCTCTGCCCTTCCTCTCTCTTGCCCTCGTGGAACAATAAAGAGTCCGACACAAGCAGATTTTGAAAAAGCACCTGTAGTAAGTAATCTATGTACTTTTCCATTAAAGTTTAATCTAAACTGTGAATTCGGACATTGTGAATTATCTACCTTATTTATACTGTACAGGAGGGAAGCATATCTGGATGATATTTTTTTTTTAACTGAAGGAGCTCACTAAACCTGTCAGAGCAGCTAGTGAATCAAGATGTAATGAACAGTGAATCAAAGAGTCGCTGAAATGGAAGCTGCACTGTGACTCGTGTACACAAAGACTTCAGTCGCTGATGCAGCCATGCTATCTTAACTTCTCTATGCAGATTTGAGTTGTTTTGTTGAACCTAAATTTTAAAGGGTTCGAACAGGAGCTTTTCAGTGCAACGCTGTATCACGGTGTAAACCTACAGAATAAGAAAGCTTGTGAAGCTGTGTGTGTGACGACAACATTCAGAAGGATCAGTGTTCAAATCGTGCAGGATGTTAATTTGTTTTGAAGTCATAACATAACATAAGTATTTGTTCTGCAAGTAATTGTGTGAAAATTAGCCTTTAATCAAAAAAGTACCTGTAAGTCATACTTTTATCTGAAAAGGAATAAAAGTTTCAAGAGTTTTACTGCCTCTAGCATTCATTTCAACTAGAAACTGCAGCGAATTTGTACAACCATAGTTTTACAATTACAATGCTTAAGCTATGGTTATTGTAGCAAAACCATGCTTTAATTTATTTAAGGGCATTCATTGCTCAACACCATAGGTGCTTTTAAAAAAAACAATAATGATAATAAAATGTTTGTAATATAAAAAACAAACCCAAAAATCTATGTCACAGTACTATACTGTGTGGATATTGATATTAATATTAGTATATAGATATGGATATTTACCCTGGATATTTGAGTTACTTAATTATGCCATTTCGAAAGACATTTGTCCACTACTAACCTTTCATCATCATGCACCTACAATTCACTCCCTTCCATATAAACGTACACCGCATTGCCAGAGTTTTATTTACATCCTCGGTGCCATCATTGAATTCAATTTGAGGTCGGATACCGGTAACGGATAGCTTAATAAACCCGCTCCTCTCCCAGCGCATCGCTGCAATGGGCCCGTACGAGAAGAAGAGGGGAATGAGGAAAAAATCCTCTCTCTCTCTCTCTCTATTACCCCGGAGGACCACTTAAAACATCTCCTATAGTAGAGGAAATAAATGAGGGCACCAATCTCTCATCTCCACAAAAGCTCAATGCACAGGCAGGGCTATGGAGCCTGGGGTAACGGGGGGGTTGGCGGCGAGGTGGAGGCTCAAAGAGAGCAGAGGAGCACCTATCAATCTACTCTGACAACCTGTCCTGTTTTCTTCCTTTATGCCAAGCCAGAGAGCATCCCTCATCCGTGTCCACTCCACCCCGGCTCCTATACTTTTACTTCCCTCCACTATGCCGTTCAATCTCTTTCTCTCACCCAGAAGGGATTCTGTCATCTACTATCGGCTCTGTCGTTAACAAGAAGGGAACACATCAAAGTGAGGCTGAAACCTCAGGAGGGGAGAGATCAAAGTTTGGCTCTAATCTCATCAGGAATGAGGCAGATTGATGAAGATTTGAGGAAGGGTGGTGGTCTGCTCAAAGACAGGAGCGCGGTGGGAGGAGGCCGAGGTGGGGAACCCGAGATCTGTCTTTCAATCAGCCAGATGCTTTATATGGACACCGAATGCTGTCAGGAAACGAGACTGTGTCCTGAAGTTTTCCTACTCTTTGATTATTTTATTACCATTTCAAAAGAATATATGAATGACTGCAGGTGAACCAAGAAGCAAAAAGTCAAATTAACCTGCATCACCTTTTATATCGCAATCTTTATACTCCTCCAGAAGCCTCAATCTAGTTTTCCATCGTCTGTGCCAAACAGTTTCGTGACATTTGAGAGGGTTAGCAGAGCTCAGTTGTGGCTACGCCGCTCTCAGAAAGCATTTGCGTGCCTCTTTTGCTGCAATCAACTCAATGATATCTCTATATGATTGTAGCACACTCTGCTGGCTACTGCTGCTACAGTATGTGCTGACACACACAAGCAGGTGCGAGATACACCTTATCAGCTTTTAGCAAATATATCAACCACCTTAAAACCAAGAATAAATACAAATTCAAAATATGCAGATCCCGGGCTGCATGTTTTATGATATAATCGTGTGGCTAACCGCGATGGCATGTGACATTTAGTCTTAACGAGTCATTATTAAGCCCATCCGCCTTCTCTCAAGCTGTTTAAAGTCAACTTAGGAGGCGCTGAACTGTAAAGAAGGGGTTAACGTAATGTCAGGGGTAAAGGGTTTGTGCCAACAGGCAAATTGAAAGGCTTCTTGTTGTCCTAGCAACAGATGCAAAACCTCAAAATGCAAGAGAACATGACTGACATATCTTTTCAGTGTACTCATAAAAATTCTGGAATATCAAACATGCCTTTCTCAATGAACGCTGAAGTGGTTCCTGTACATCATGAACAAAGAAATCTAGAAAGGAATGATTATATTGTGATCTGCGGCATTGAAATCTATTGTGCAAAAAAGATTGCTTGTCTTCATTGGAATTTATTCCTAATGTAAATCAAATCTTTATTAGTTTTTGTATATTGTCATGAATGCATTTGGTCCTGCAGTTCTATTGGTAGAGATGTACTAGCTGGTAAATACTGGTGAAATGTATTTTCCTGAATACCGTAGGTCACTCTGGATAAAAGAGTTTCATGCATGTTTTGAATCACTTGTACATGCTTTCAGTTCCTCAGAATGACGTTTGTTGGAAAAATACAATTACAGCAAGTACAATTACTGCTAACGTTCATATAACAAAAGAAACATTCAAAACATTTTAAAAACGGGACATTCTGAATGTTAACATTTAGAAAGTCACATTTTTATGTCTTGCTGAGAATGTCAGGACAACATGCACAGAAATTGTTTTGGAATGCAATTTAGGGATTAACCATTTCTGGCTGATAACCAAAAAATAGCCAATATTAAAATTCTAGTTCACCCCCAAAGTCCTCATTTACTCAACAATGAAATTTTAATGTGGGTCCTCTGTATACATTTCTTTCTCCTGCTGAACACAGAAAAATATATCTTGAAGAACATTGGTAACCAAACAGTTGATGGTATCCCTTGACTTCTATACTATGGAAAAAAATATTGAGGAAGTAATAGTTACTATGAAAAACTGACATCCACATTCCATAATGCACAGTATGGAAAATGAATATTTTAAATGTATTTAACAGTGATTATATTATTCATGTTTTAACATTAAATCATTGGATGGTAGCAAAGGTATTCTAAATGTAACAAACACTAAAACATCAAAGATACTGATACTAGCATTAATAAAATCTATATTACTGGCCGATAGTACTGATGCATCTCTAATGTATTTGCAGTATGTTAGGTTCAGTTCTGTTTTATCTGTTGACAATCTCCCCTAACAATTACAAAGAGAAACAGATCACAGACTATCGCTGAGCCAAAAAACACTGCATGTGGCACTCATTTGTCATCTGTTGATTTGTGCACAGCCCTCAATAAAAGGCTGTGACTTTTGGGATTAGATAAAGAGTGGTGAGCATGGGTGGTCACCCGAAAATGACCACGGCAAACACAAACACACCTTATTTCTCTCTTTGTACATTGCTACCTGAACCTGCTGTGGTTCAGATCTACTCCTCCATCACTGTCTTCATGTTGGTCCACCCCCAAAGCCTCATCCATCAGGACCCTCGCATATCCTCTACGGGGCTAAATGTGCTCTTGGCATCGCGCTCGCGTGTTTTTATCATCCCAGCAATCTATCATCAGCAGCCCTGTACAGTTCAGATGCCCCCTGTTCTTGTTGGGATAAAGCAACGCTTGGACAAAAAGAACACGGTTTGAGTCACCCATCACCCGGATTCACAAATCCACTTCGAGTTGGTGAAACAAGATAAAGCGTGTCCTTACGGATAGCCTTGAGTGACAAAACAGCATCTTTCAATAGGAGAACCCCCATCAAATAAACATCTCATATAGCCATTGAGTATGAAATGCCCACTCAGTGGCAGAGCTTCACCGACAACACAAAAGGCAGAATTCTACAGCAGTTCATTTCTAAATTGAGCGGTTTTGCAAAGAAAAAAATATGACTGTGCTGCTGCAGATTGCCACGGGTTGTACACGCAAAGGCTAAACAGCTGTTTGAAAGGCCACGGCCCCTATAATCTTACCCAAGGCATTGCGGAACAATATTGCAAATATCACCACTGCCATATGGGGCATCATTCTTCCGCAAGTGTGGGCTTGCAAAATCCTTATTATTACCTCTGACATTACCATTCATCCGAAAGCATTTCCTCGTCTCGATTTTTCCAACAACACGACTCCTCTAGTTTCTAATAACCCCATTTATAAAAGTACGTAATTTCCATCATTTGTTTTAATGGCATTTTGACTTATGTAGGTCAGCGGCTTGGTGCGAGTCAGTCAAATTTGAAGCGTGGAGTTTATGTAATCAGAAATTAGTCTTGCACATTAAAAGGGCAAATGAAGCGAAAGGAATTCATTTACCAAAGGGTGGTATTTGGATGGGAGATGAAAGCAGCAAGGGCTTCTACGGGGCACGGCACACGCAGCCTCTTTGACTCAGGATCTTGTTCCGACATTTTGCTGCATTAGAAGACTGAGGGGATCCGAGTTAAAATACTTTCAGTTTGGCTGTTCAAGTACTCGAGCGGTTAATTGAAGTGACCTTGCGGCTTTATTTTGTAATGTTTTAGAAAGTACAGGGATTGTAATTAGGCCTTCGCTTTAATACACTTTGCAAAAATGTTCTGTGAATGAGTTCAGTGTCTCCTCCAAGTGCTGCTGAGGATTTTCATGAGTGCAAGAGGGCATCTGGTTTGGTCACCTACTTTTGATGGTGCAGTATAAAAGTCTCAAGTAAATGCATGTGTACAATATTTTATTCGATTTTTTATTATGAGCCGATGAACAGTGTTATTTAATATTATTACTATTGTTATTAATTTATTTTCATCTAATAATTTATTATTTTTACAGTTGAATTCTTTCTTAACTTATAGTGTAGTGTTTAGTATAGTGTTAACCAAAAAGACATGTGAAAACCAGAAGATGATATTTAAAAAATTGTCTGTGTTTATTTTATTTAATTTTTTTTATCTATACAATGGTAGTCAACAAGGTTCATAATGCTGTTTCGGACCTTATTTTATTGTATAGACAAAGCAACAGTTTAAGTATTCTTCAAAGTATCTTCTTTAGATGAATATGTAATATAAATAGGCAAAAGGGACTAAAGCATAAGGCAGAGAAAATATCTGAATCAATGTCATTTTTCATTTTATGCAAATATAATGTGCCCGTGATGCATAGATTTACAGCCCATTCAATTGTTTGTCAGCAGACTGCACATCAATCTTTCACAGTCTAGTTTGATTCACATAATTTAAATATGGCATCTATGCCCTGACTATGGTCTATAGATGGAAGTCTAGAGAGAGATAGAGATGAGAAATGTTACAGGTGTGCTATAAGGATGATGAAGGAGGCTGTTTAAAGTAGGCCTTTTCACCCTGCAGCTGAGCAGCACTGAGAGCGGATTCTGCAGGCTGAAAAACGCATCATTTATTACAAATCATGTGTATATTTTTACCTAAAAGTTTACTTAAAGTCTATCCAGTGGTTCATCTTTTACAGCAAATGTGTGAGAAAGCATTTCATTTACTATGTGTCTCTAAATAAACCCAGAGTTACACAGGTCACTGTGTATTTAGAATAAGCTTAACAAGCCTCAGGAGACTGAGAGAAAGCACCGATACGACATACAGCACTGATTAATCCAACCTGGTCTCATAAAAATATGTACCTCTGTACACTTTTTGTGCAACACTGTTTTTATGTGCCTTACTGCACATTTGTTGATGCAACCGTGTCATTTCAGCTTCTTTTTACTGTTTTGTCAAACCATGAGCTTCTGAACAAACCTACTGTCTATAAAGACCCATAGATAAGAAGCTGGATATGTGTGATGTGTAATGCGTTCAGAAGCATTAGTTTTCAAATATCCCAGCATAATAATATTGTTTTGAAGTTAGAACGTGATGTTTTTTCAAGTAATTGCGCTTTATTGATTAAAATTCTGTAAATTCTGTAAATAAAAGTGTCTGAGTTCATTTCTTTTGGAAACAGCAGTGATACTGTATGTACCAAGTACATATCACTGCAGTTTCTAAAATAAATTAACACTAGAGGCAGTAAAACTCAGAAAGCCATGCTATTAAATATGGCTTTATAGAAATGAATACCTGTACTCCCACTGTTTATTATGTACTTTTTAACTACATATATATGTGTGTGTGTGTGTGTGTGTGTGTGTGTGTGTGTGTGTGTGTGTGTGTGTGTGTGCGTGTGTGTATTTTTACTATCCTGATAGATACCTTTATTGGTCATGGATCTATCTGAACTGCCTATTTGGCATATACCCCATATTTGTGCCCATGAGTGCAAGCATGAGTGATGCTTTAATACGTCCCTTCACCTTCTCTTCAGAATGTTTCCACCTCATTGGTGCTTATCAGCCCTGACTTTGTGACAGCGAATATAAAAGAGAACATTTACGGGAACAGCACATTAAAAAACCTTCTCGCTATTCACTTCTTGTCTTTCAAACTAATTTCCTTTTTTTTTTTCTTTTTTCTTTCTGAAACCTCATAACCTGGATGGTGCACTTCTTAAGATCACAGAAGTCCCTTTGGCTATTGCATGAGATTCAGGGTTTCCTACCAGGGTTCCCCGAGGGGACTCTAGAGGGGCCTCGGAGAAGATATCATATATAAAACATGTTGAATTTTCATTACATTTTTAACTAATGATCCAGTAAGAATTATAGAATACAGTGATGGTAGTTGATATTCTAAATGAAAGTTAGCTATTCAGCTGGGTAATGGAGCCTTTGGGTTTATAAAGGTTGATAACTTCTCCATTAGACAGATGAATAGCACACAGATTGAGAGCCTGTCTTAAAAAAAAAAAAAAAAAAAGATAAAATATCATAACAATATTCAATACTAGGGTGGTAATCCTGTATTCTGGTCTTTTTAATAGGAAGAGCTTAGAAAGGCATACAAAGCCCCACCATCTGCTCCGCAATGGCGGGTGGCTCCGCTAGACTATAATCCACAGATCAGCTGCACACAGAAATTAGGGACATAAAGCACAGCAGAACGGACTTCTCTCTCGCTGCATTTGATGGAAATGAAGCTGAGAGCTTATCAGGCAGAGAGGCGTCTTAGGTGAAGATAGCGCTGAAACAAAGCCGAGCGAAGTTCTCCAAGGAGTTCAGCGGTTCACTTCCACAGTCTGCGAGAGTGGAATCTTTTTAATTGGAGATGGGGAGATGGTGACCCCCCACCACGAAATCCGTCGAGCCTTGACAAGATGATGAATAGAGTTCTGTGCGTTCACACTGGTGGGCTTTGAAACTCGGACGAAGTCTGGGAAGGTATTGATGATGTCACGCCTTGAGTCTTCGGGAAGGCTTGACGGATCTTCTTTGTGTGCTCAAAGCAAGCGGTGGATGATCAGTTCTCCGGAGTCCCATAATGGCAGTGATTTTCCAATCTCTGCACAGTAATTTGGATTGTACGGGAGTTGTAATGTCATAATGATCACCATGGGAAAGCGAGCTGAGGGGGGAAAAAAAATCAACATAATCACTTTCAGTGCTTCTGTACCTCGCGCGAAACGCTCGAAAACCAGGTGTTGTTTTGAAGAGCGAGCTTCGTTCTGAATCCCATCATCGTCCAGACGGTTTCTTTCAACTCCCAACAGCATTCGTAAAAGCACAGCGAGACGCCAGAGCTCTGTTTAAGTGATCCGAGTGCGACGTTGATAGAGCGCAGTGTCGCTGCGGAGTGGTAATGTGGCCGCTGCCTAGCCACTGAGCGATGGCTGCTCCTGTTGTCAGAGCTCCCTGCGCCGGCCTGATAGATGCGTTCTCGCAGGGCAAGAAGAAAGCCTTATCTGCTCCGATAAAGCCTGGTTTCTCCGGGGGCTCTTAGTTTAAAGGTCGCATTACGTCGGCAATGGTAAGACCGGGGTCTTTGGAGTGTACGCGGCATATCCGCGGTATCTGTATATGAGTCACAAGCGTGGCGGGAGACAGCAAAGGCACCCTTTGTGGTCGGCCCTGAATAGCATTTCAATATCAACCTGTGCCTGCAGGCTGTGCTCAACCCCTTTGGTGTCAACAGAACATCATATTAGCTTATCATGCTCGGTTGGGGGTCAGAGATGGAGAGACAGGTTGACACTGTTTGCTACCAGAACTGTTCCTCGCAGTCAGGGAGGATGACAAAAGTGTCAGGGAAGAGGGAGGCGGAAGGGTGGGAGGTATCGGAACGCCACATCTTCCTCTCGGTCACGGATGCGCGGCCCACAGTAAGCCACCGCTATCGGGAAAGGTATTCCAAGTCGGTCCTCCATAGGATGACTTTTCTGCTTATTATTCATAGAGGCTGAAGGTGGAGAGATAAAGTGTGCATTGCTGCCACTGTGTCCTGTTAGCATGGGTAGCCGCTATGAGGAAAGGCCAACTGTGGAGATGAATATGAAAGAGCGGGAGAAAAAAGGTGGACACGCGCTCTCACGCTGGGTACGGCCTTCGCTGCCAAATGCCAACTTGTTATGATACAAAATATGGCGGCAGTGGCCAAAAAAACCTGAAGGAAAAGGGTTCGTTTTTTTTTTTTTCGTTTTTTTGAACCGAGCGCTAACACCCGCTGGCGTGCACGCAAATGATTGATCTTATCATCTGCTTCTTGAACAGATTGGAGTGTCGAGTAAGAGGTGCGATGCCTTTGTAAACTGATGTGACACATAAATAAATAAATAAATAAAAATCAAGTTCTGCAGAAAGAATGTTAAAGCAGTGGTTGCGTCTTTTCCCATGTGAATTACGTTCCATCTGGTCCATACAGCCGACAGATGAAAGTGCTCTCGTAGCTCAGCTTGGGCCTCACCGAGCAGATGTTTCACCCTCTGTCTAGCTATAAACACAGTTAGCCAATGCACACAGAAACATTTTCTGTCTGGCCCACATAAACTTCTAGACTACTGAAGGCCAAGCATAGCCTAAAGACTCTGCAGGATTGTGTCAGAGCGAGTGATGAGTAATGCTGGGCCACCTCAGGGAACTCTCCTGCTTCCCTTTCCCTTTTACAAGGTTATTATGGTTTTGCATTTTCAATTTTGTGTTAATTATTAATACGATTTTCAGATTTCATTTAATTGTTTTGTTATTATCTGATTTTGTTTTTATTTATTTTGGTATAGTTTTGATTTGATTGTACTTGTATATTTGATTCGTTGTATTTGTCGCGAGGAAAGCAGTATTATTGAAATCCAATACAAATAAACTAATAATCATCTCCATTTTATCATCAATAACTAATCTTGTATTAAAAATAAAAAAAGAAAAAAAATAGTGGTAACGCCTAATGTTAAATACCAAAAATTACTAATAACTAGTTACTTATGCATGTATAAGCATGTATATGACTAACATATTGGCTGTTTATGGAGGCCTTATTCTGCACAACCATATTTTAGACCCATATTTACCCTAGTAAAAAGTTAAATAAAATACATTTATTTCATACCAAGCAGTTCAAATAAATTAAAATATTTAAATGTACCATATAAGACTTAGGGAAATAAAAGTTATAATCAAACTTTATTTGGAGTACTTCTTCTGCACAATGCACATTTCTTATAGTAAGCCTAAAATGTATTGCAATGCCACTATTAAATTAAGTATACTTTACATGGACTTCAGCACTACTTCCAGCATTTATTACAAAAATAGTTGCTCAAAATTAGCAGACCTTAAGAATACCAGTTCAGTTTCAAAAGTGCAAAAGTTCAAAAGTACAATTGCAGAGTATTTTATTAAGCACATAAATATATAAATGTATTTTAGTATACTTAGCGTAATATAAATGCCTTTAAAATTATTTATTTCCGACTGCTTTGTCAATGTCAAGTCAAACCAAAGTTTTGATGCTTATGTGAATTTGGTCACATCTCAATTTAATATAAAATCTAAAAATATGAATAACTATTTATTTTGAGAATAAGAACGGTGTACTGTGCATTGTACATCCCTTTCTATCTATCTGTGTGTTGGTCTATCAGTCTGTCCATCTCTCTTACTGTCCGTTGGTCTAACTAACTATCTAGCCCTGTACAGAGACTACACTGATGTAGAGGCAAATTCTGAAACCATAAGAAGATATTTGGAGTGAGTTGGACCACAGCATGGTCTCTCCTTGTGTGGTTGAACCCCCCTCTGTTTGAAGCTCTGTTGGAGAGCTCATTAAAAAATATGATGGACACTGTCCTCTGCTGGTGAGACAGTGAAAGCCTGGTTTTATAGCAACCGTACTGCACTCTGATCTGTAAGTGTGCTACAAAACCAAAAGTATGATCTTCTATGTATCAGCTATGATCATCCTCGTCCTTAAAAACAGTTGGCAAATTAGTGTTAGTAATTATGTTGCTATGGCCAACATGAGTTTAGAAGAAACTACAAGCTTGAGGTGAAATTCAGCCCTTGGAAACCGATAGCTCTGAGGCAAACTTTACAACTGTCAAGTTATGAGTCTGTAACTGACAAGTGAAGAGTTTGATATACTGACCACCATCAAAGCTCAATGGATACACACACTCTAAGATAACAGCCTTATTAAATTCAGAACAGGAGGAGGAGTAAAAAAGGGCAAAAAGGAATAGAGATTTAGATGTTCTTGAAATGAAACAACTGTTCCAAGTTCTTACCCTGTGGCCAAATCCAACGGATCACAACAATAGCTGGCCTCAAATATCACTGTGTATCATACTCTTACATTTCTCATCATCTCTTACTTTCCTCATCTTAGTATTTCTAAGCTGATTTTTGCAATAAAAAAATACCAACTAATACAGCCCCTTTTTTTATGCATGCTGTAAAGATATCAGTCTGTTCACCCCAAAACTAGGCACTGTATTTATGAGAGATTACCATCGATAATCTTCTAATTTATGTTTAAACATTATAGATTTAGGCAATACATCGATCTGTGAGGTGGTCCAAGGTTTTTTTTTGGAATAAATGGGAATGAAATATCGGGCGAGTAGCTTCACTCCTCATTTTTTTCTGTGTCATCCATCTGCTCGAAAGAGAGTCATCTAATACCACAAAACAATTTTATGATATCAATACAATCAAGCATAAATCACAATGACATATCAGCCAATTTTATATTTTTCTGCATTCACATTTCAGACGAGTGGCATTATCAAACCAAAACGCAAGCTATTTTTAACCAAATCTACCTATAAAAACAATAGTTCTTTCGATTTTTTTTCTAGCCTGAACAGATTATTTCAGCAAGGATAGATATCAAACCACCATGTCTTCGAGCAGCTGACTATGGGATTTCCAAATCTCTCTGCAACCAAAATATGAAAAGATCCTCTTTTGTAGTGGTATGAGATCTTCACTTGATAAAGTTGTACAGCTGAATTATTCAAGCTCTCTGGGATGTCTCTACTCCTATCTAAGCAGAAACTTGAGTAAGTACAAGCTAATGCGAAAAAGATGGGGAAAAAGCATTAATCTTGGCATAAGATTTTCTTTTTAACGACTCAGCACACTATAATACTGTCTGTTTTTATAGCGTCTAAAACACAGGAGGGTAAAATACCTGCCTATGTTGAGAATAAATTACAAATGGTCATTGGTCTAATCGCTATAAAACCTCTCCAACAGCACCTAATACATTATTATCCACTAAAACACATCAAAACAAATGAGCTAGCTAGCATTAGCCTCCTTATGCTACGGGTAATGTGTTGCAGGAAGGCAGATTTGACAGGACTGAGGTTACCGCGTTGAAACATTCCCAAGAATCACCGTGATTACTGTGGCTTGGGAAGAGAAAAAGTGTTGAAGCCCACTTCAAAAATTCTCTTGGACTCAGACTTGGAGCCCCAGCATTTGAGCACAGTCTCGGTGCTGTCTGTCGCACTCCCTCCAGTCAAACCGCCACCCACTCACCTACACTGGACTCTTTGAAACTTCAGCCAATCAGGATGCCCCAGGAGGCATGTGTCCTCAGTGGTGGCGGATGTGACAGGGGCATTCATGCGATATGGGAAGAGCTGTAAAGCAGAAAATAGACAGAGGGAGAGGGGGAGAGAGACACAGAATAGAAAGAGAGCGAGAGAAGGCATAAAAAGAAATCGCCAAAAAAAAAAAAAGGCAGTTAAAGAAGGGAGAGAGCATGACTGTGAAAGAGGGAGAGAGCGATGAAAAAACGGAGAAAGGAGGGAGGAGAAAGGGGGAGGGATGGGAGATAGACAAAGAGAAAGAATGGGAACATTCTTCCTTCAACACCTCACTGTGTTTCTAAAAATAGAACAAACCTGCAAAGATTCTGGGACCTTCTTGACATTGATAAATTTTCCCTGCTCTTCAAAAGGGCACAATTTGCCCGTGCAGTGGGCCATGATACAGTCTGCTCCTCACAGAGCCTATAGCAACAGCCTATTAAAATGTAGAAAATCTCTTTCATTCATAAAACATATCAAATGTGCTGCGATTATCAGTAATATTGATGAGACAGACAGAATACATAATGCTCATAATGAGAAGGGTTGTAAATTGCATGGCGGGGAGTTTGCAATTAGGTTTCAACCTCCCAAAATTAAAAAACATTTCAATGAACATAAAGCCTGGATTAGAAGTTAGCACGTATTTCCAAGTAGACACAAACCAAAAGTGCATTTATAAGAGGAGGTTACCACAGCAACAGTACACTGCTCTGACGGTATACTGACAAATCATTAGGTACTGTTGTAGTCTCTCACTTCAGGGTAAATTTACAAATCATATTAGAATTGTATCAGGCTTTTTATTTTACAAGATATTTAGGATAGTTGACTTAAAAACCATTTGTGTTGTCCTCATAATAACGTAACCTAAAAGGGGACCTAGGACAATTCTAAGCACCCAACGATGGAGGGGGCCACCCGAGAGGGAAACTCAATTTCTATAGGGGGGTGCGGTTGCGATTTTTACTGGAATGTCATTTGTATGGAAGAGGACCGGGGGAAAGCGATTGCGAGGGGGGCCCCAAGTTGACAGGCTGTCCAGGGGGCCCAGAAACTGTAGTGGCGCCCTTGGCATGAGGTGATGGTCGTAGATGAATGGCACAACAACTGGCATGATGATCTCATCACGATATCTCTATGTGGAGATCCTGGGCTGGTGTGGTTACGCGTGGCCTGCGATTGTGAGGCCGTTTGGATATACTCCAAACATTTTTGGAGATGGCTTATGGAAGACAAATGAACATTCAATTCACAGGCAACAGCTCTGGTGGACATTCCTGCAGTCAGCATGCCAATTGCACGCTGCCTCAAAACTTGCAACATCTGTGGCATTGTGCTGTGTGATTAAACTGCACATTTTAGAGTGACCTTTTATTGTGGCCTGCCTGAGGCACACCTGTGCAATAATCATGATGTCTAATCAGCATCTTGATATGCCACACCTGTGAGGTGGATGGATTATCTCGGCAAAGGAGAAGCGCTTATTAACACAGATTTAGACAGATTTGTGAACAATATTTGGAGCAAAAATATATGCTTTTATAAATATGTTTCTATACCTTATCCATGTTTCATGTCTCCATGACATGCAAGCAAACAATCAAATTAAGGATTTTAAGAGAAAAAAATTCTGCATTTTGCAATCAATGAATCATTACTGACTGCGAACAGCACAATTATACGAAGGCATCGGAAACTGAATGTTTGTTTTTCCATAATGCTACATCTGTCCCACTAGATGTCAGTATAAACCCAAGTGGACTGCTGTATCAACCGGCATAAAATAAACTAAATGCACTTTTAAACCTTTTGACCTAACAGAAAGTCATTACAATGTACAATGTTCGGGAGAAGATGACACAATGTACATAGCAAATTGAAGCCTTTGGCAAGGCAAGAGAAAACAGCAAGACGCTGAAAAAAGTGCCTCAAGGACCGCTCTCACATGCATTCTATAGAGAGAGAGACCGAGGAGAGAAAGAGAGAGAGAGAGAGAGATAAGAGAGAATAAGGGAGAGGCCATGAGAGACAGCAGGAACGAACAGGAAGAGAACATGGAAATCCATCAGCCCATCATTATTTATTCAGCAGAGCCCTGACAGAGAGTCAGAGCTAATAATCCAGCTGAAGTGAATTGAGCACCGTGTGTCCTAAAGAGCAGCGAGCAGCACTGCACCGCTTCACTTGGCGAATCCGAGTGGCACAGATCATGGTGCTGAGCTGCAGATGAACTGACTGACTGACTGACTGGCTGACTGACTGCAAGTTTCCACCTTCTTCTCTGCACCTGCCTCACCTGCTGTGAACTTGCTGGCAAAAGTTTGAGTGAAAGGGGCTGGAAGCCATATAACCCGAGGAATAATTCAACAAAAGAGATCTCCACAGCGCCTTCCGCTCCAGTGTGAGCTTTTCACTAACAAACCCTCGGCAGCTGATGTGAACCCAGGGCCACCAGCCCGACGGGCTGCCTCTGGACGTGGGGAGGGATGAGTGGCGGCGGGCCCAGCGTGAGAGACGTGAAAGCCTTCATCGGCAGATTGGGTCAAAGCCAAAGGCCTCTGCTTTAATCACGGAGGAGATAGAGTGCTGCATCTCAGAACTCATACGCATCTATATATTCTAGTGACGTGAGCCCTACAGCGTCTCTCACAGCTCCTAATTAGAGTTGGTTTGGTGCCATACCATTAGAGATATGTAGTACATGTGCAAACAGGTTACAGTCTAATTACAGAGTCAAGGCTAAGCATCAGAGCTCATCAATAATTTCTAAGAGAGAGAAGCCAACTTCCCCAATATGGTATTGGTGACAAAAAAAAAGCACTGCAGTACTGGTTGAAAAATACGAGGAATAAAGCAAAATGACAGCAATGATAAATTATTACGTTTTCAGAAGAAATTATTAGTAGTGGTGTCTTTGTAAAACTTTAAGTGTTTCTATGCAGTTGCAGTTTTTTAGCTCATTTATCATTATGTTAAACTCATTTATTTTCTAAAAGCAATCTTAATCATCATCTTGCGAGTGATACATCAATTTCTATTTATTTTTAAAAACTGAGCTCAGAATTTTTAAACCAGAATATCAGAACTCTTCTCTGCATTCTGGACTTCTCCAACCATTTAGTGTACTTTAAACCCTGCCTTTTTTTTTTGTTTTTGTGTGTTTCTGATTAAGTCTCACATTCACCTATCCTCTTATTTCACAATTTTACGCTATATTCAATGCAACAATATTTGTTTACATTTGTGCACCTCTAAATGTAAATTCAATGTGCATGTAAGTACTTCTAGAGCTACGAGCCGCTGTGATGTGCATTTTGCAGTCAGGTGATGGCAAGATACCTGTCACATCTCTGGACTCTTTTTGTTATTGTTTTTGTCATGTGCTCTGTGTGCCCTGCCTTTAGTTCGTGTTAATTGTATTATTGTCTGCAGCTGTGTCTCGTTAGTGTAGTTAATTTCCTCGTGTATTTAAGTTCTGTGTTTTCAGTTCCGTTTGTCCGATCGTCGATGTCCCTACGTGATTTTTGTCCTGCCTGCCTGCCTGTTGTGTATTAGTTTTTGCCCGTTTGGATTAAATCCATTTGAGTTCATTTGAAGTCGTGTGTGCTTAGTCTCGTGACAATACCACATTAAAAGAAACAAGCATGAATCAATATACACAGTGAGGCCCTCCCTGACTCGTTTTGTAATACAACTCAAGATTTTGCGGACACATATTTTAACATAATGAGCAACAATTTCCAGTATTTCCAGAAGAGAAGAACAAGAAAAACGTGAGCAAGTTTATACAACAAACTTGTGAACTGGTCTTAACCTCCGCAAGTGACTAAATCACAGCCTATACGGTTGCAACGAGTTTACATGACCAGGGAGATACAGCAGGCCTCAGGGACAGAGGCTTTCCCCTCCTGTATTCACTTAATACGAATACCCGTGCTTCCTATAATGCATCAGTGAAATTGCTAAGAGTGAAATTTCAGATGAAGCCTTCCTGGGCTTATCTCTGGGGTGATGATGCAATAGGGCCTAGAGACATGAGCAATGCAGCTTTGGTAATTTACTTCAGCACACATCCCTTATCATTCCTCTCCCTGGAAATAAAAGATCACTCGTCGACAAGGTCACATGCGTTCGAATTTCTGGCCATTATTATTTCCAAAGCTCTTAAATGGCACGATAAACAACATTTCCATCGCCGAGAGAGAGAAAGGCAGGAAGGCACCTTAGGATATTTCCCCTTAGACACATTCATCCTCTTTAACGCAATCCCAAGAAAACCCATTAGCCTTATTAATCACTGTCTTGTATCGGGCTGTACCTGCCCATTCTGGGAGGAAACTGCAGTTTGTTTATACAAACACCTCACATACGTTTCAGTAATGATCTGCATTGCTTCTGGGCAAGGAAGCATGCCATCTAGATCGCTGCTGAAGCCTTACATCCTGACCACTAGAGTTTTTACACATTTATACTCCCGGCAAACCAGTTCAGGTCAGTCGAAACTGAAGCGGTGCGTCTCTTTTTCAAACAATGTGGTTTTATTCATCATGACAGGAAGAACAACCTCTCATATTGTGTTGGTCCTAATAATATGCTTTCAGTGAGAAAAAGCTAGCTGGGTCTATAGAATTATATTGTGGTATTATGTAGTGGTGCACTAATTCAGTCAAAAACATGACCTTGCCCGCGAGTAAGTTGTTTTAGCACATTAGGAGCGTTTGAAAACACCAATCTAACACATTTCCCATTTCCATTTGTTAGAAAAATATAAAACAAACTTGGAGGCTGAAAAAGAAGTATAATATAGCACACTTCAGTTCTTGTTACAGAAATAAAATACTGTATTTTAAAATAGGAGAAAACGTGAGGTAACTGTTTTTGGACTTTTAACTGCATTGTAATTGCAATTAATTGAAAATGCATTTTGCATGCCATGTTTTAATTATTACACATTTGAAATAATGAAGACAATATATACATTTAAATGTACACACTACAGTTAAAATGAAGTACTGCACTGCTGTCAATAAATCGGTTTAAATGAACGCTTCACAAAAATTGACTACGGTATGTGAAATGTATTTATAAAGTTTACTTCATTTGACACTGTCACAAAGTGCACTTTTTAAAAGTTTACTTTAGTGCGTTTAGAAATAAACTTAGCGCACTTAAGTGGCCCTTTATTTCAAAATAATATCTGCAAGTACAGTTTTTGTTGTTGTTTTTTTATATGCTTTTTAATTTTCAAAGTTGACTACAAGTGCACGTTCAATGCAGTTAAGTGCACGTCTTTTTCACAAGGAAATAATCTCCACGTACATTGATTTTGATATTGATTTTAAGCAAACAATTGCAAGTTTCTTTGCAAGCATTTGCTAATCAGAGATGTTTGTCGATTTCCCATACCAACACTCATCCCCAGCACAGTGTTTTGCATTATCTGACTGCTTCCCTAAAATCAGGCATATCAGCTGGGTGGCGGCAAAACCGCTCGACATAGTCATTGAGTCTGAGATTTACTTACTGACTTAAGATGTAATTCACACCACACTGATTGCCTCTTGTTTTGTTGCCGCCGAAGCATTTGTAAATTGGATTTCTTTCATTCCTGTAAAAGTAATTTTCTATTGTACTCAAATAAACTGGGTAGAAAATCAGAAAATTACTTTTGGATTGCACTTATATGTGTTTGCGCAACAACATAAGCCTGTGTTCAATCCAGACATTCTGATGTTTAATTGCTTGATTGCATAATAAATTTAGCTGTCTTTTAAAACACACATCTAAAAACTAAAATAAAGGAGAAAGAGAGAGAGAGAGCGAGAACTACTGTCCTGCTGTCAGGCAAGAAACTGCCTGTGGAAAATAAGCAACTGGAAAAGAAGGGCAATTAACACAGAAGTGACAGCACTGGCCATTAATAAAGGCCACCATAAGTCATGCTTGGAGTCTGCTAGCCATTAGAATGAATGATGCATTGAAATCATGTAAGTGTGCATATGAAGTGTTGTTTCCTATCTACCCCCATTTCATTTTCTGTCTTGAATGTCTCTCAAGATCCTTCATGGTTGGGTAATAGCCTAATCGAGTCCCTACCCTCAACGTTATTGAATGCTTTCCTGCAAAACATGATTATGAAGTATTACAGTAATTAAGGTCAGATGTTATTAAATGCTGATATATATTTACAAAAATGTGTTAATCCTTAAAAGTTAATGCACATTCTAGAAGGTTTTCTTAGATTTTCTACTCAAGGTAAAACATGGTTTTATTGCAAACCCAAAACCTGAAACTCTTGAAAAAAACGGTTTCTGATGAAAGGTCTATTCAAGACACTTGAATTGAACAGCCTATATTTGACCGGGTACACTCTATTGAAAAAATGATTATTATTTTGCATGAGCCTTTATTACGTATAGTATAACCTACATATTCTGCACATTCAGATTTATTTTATATTTCAGTATTCTTCATTTCCAACATTTACCGAATGTGGCTGCATTGACTTTAACTGCTCAAAAAGGCAAATTGAACGATGACATTCGCAAAAACTTGATTTGACTGCCTTGACTGGCATGCTCAGGTTTATATATGACTGTGAGTGTGTTGGACGTACAGCCTAAATGTTGCATGATTGTGTTACTGAAGAAAGAAAAATACTTGAGGAGTTCAAAATTTAGAGATATAACCAGAACAATGTGTGAAAATTCAAGGAAGTGAAGTGAGTACTTCCTGACGGCACTGTACATTTCAGATTATAACTGTTAAACTTCAGCTCACGGACAGGCTGTTCGCTAGCGCATGGAGTAAAATTTGCTAATGCAATATTGATATGTAACTGACAGGGGCCAATGCAAGAGTTGTCTGGAGATCCTTACAGCTGCTTCACTGGAGTTTCTGTAACCTCCTGAAGACCTCCTGAAGAGTTTTGTGACCTCAGACCTGTAGACCTATCTATGCTTTTTTCTTGCTATATTTTTAGTTGGACAAGCAGAAACTATGAATATTAAATGCAGCGCTTCATTTGTACACTGCATGACTGAGCCTAACTACAAATATTACTCATAAATTATTTTCATTGACATTCAAATCAAAGGATACATACTTTAACAATGATGACTAAATTATGTCAGAAAATAGTAGGCTACCTGTTAAGGGTACATCAGTTACTTTTCAGGGTACTGCCCAAGCTGTACCTACAAGCTGTTGTACTAAACCTTTTTTTTAATTAATACATTTATTTATTTATTTATTTTTGCAGTTATGCTTTGAGTAATGTTTAATAATGTATTTTTAATCTTTGAAAAATGTAAACTATATATAATAGCTACACAATATTACACGACATCACAGTATTTATGGGGATGAAAAAGCATCCATCGTTATAGATTGTCATGAAACAAATGAAATGAAACTGCCACTAGCTAATATTTCGGATTTACTACAGTTTGATGTTTCATTATTGCTATTCCTTAACCGTAATTTTTTTATAGACATTTGCTATATCACCGCATCACTACGATCAGAAAACTTTGCATAGAAAATGCGTTTAGTCTACATTACCTGTCGTCGTAGGAATCCAAATCTTGTTCGAATCTTTCTTGTTTCCACCCGGTTTAAAAACGAAGGCGCACAGTGCACCACTTATAGTGGTATATCATAAACGTAAATAGTCTTTCAAATGCAGTTGTACTTTTAAATCAAAATATACACTTATTAAAAAACCCTTGTTTAAAAAAAAATGAAGACGGCCCCTCATAAACGCGTGTATCCTAAACTGCCCGTGTGGATCGTGGAGGACCATCATGAGGTAGATAGATGAGTTCAGCTCTTACTTAAGGCTTTATTAAATCTGACGCCAACTAAACAGCTGAATTTACAATAGTTCCAATAAAAGCAAGGTAGACACGGGAGTGATAAATCGACACCTAAAAGTGTAAAATAGATAAATGGTTACTTAAATGACATTTCCATCTGCTTTAGGTGGTGAAACACATATATCGTGCCATTGGCTCGAAACATATTCCGATGAAGGGCATTAAAATGGTCCATTTGGACTCCCATCCTGATCTCCTCATCCCTGTGAATATGCCTGCTGATACGGTTTATGACAAAGAGACTCTGCTCAGGTGAGTTTAAAAAGGGTTTTTCGTAAACCTATATTTTTATTACTATTTCTATGTCGGGTACTTTTTTATCTTTGTTCCAGGTTAGGTACTATGACAGGTACAGATCTTTATTTATTATTTCAGAAAATGTTTTTTTTGTTGTTGTTTTTTTTTTTAGTAGTAGTAGTAGTAGTAGTAGTAGTATTTGTTTGGTTGGTTGTTGTTTTTTTTGCATCATTTAAAACATATTTAATTCATTGAATTGTTTTTATTGTGATGCGTATCTATGCAAATAACTGGGAAGTCATCCATTTAATAGATTTTAAATGAGTTTTATTTACTTTTATAGATTTTCCATATTGTAGTTAAAGTTTTATTTATTTTTATGTCTTTATAGTTTTAAAATCTAAATTAGAAATGCTACTTTTTTCTTTTTTTTTTAGCTGACAGCAGAAAATAAAATATAGTACTGAAAGTATAGTCCAGTGTTGGACTCAAATCTACATGGCTGTTGTCGAAGAAACATAAATTCCTGTACAAAGAATACAAATGCATGAATACTCCACTGACTATTAAAATCAGACTATTAAAAGACAGCTCGTGCTGTTGAAAATGAAGTCCGCTGATACTTGTTCACACCATTAGTTGCAACAGTGAATATAAGGGTTGACATGTTTTTGTTTGCTCTCGCAGTGAGCTGAGCATTGAGAATTGGATAATGCCGATGGTCTATGCTGGACACGTATCCCACGTAGCCTGGCTGCATCCGTACTGGGCTCAGCAGATCAAAGAAGGAGATCATTCTATGTGTGTGGGCAAAGATTCATCCACGACCACCATCAGGTCAGGTGCAGCATATCAGCATGTAACCATGAGATGGCAGCAGACGTTCATTTACTATTAATAAGGATGAGACCTCCGCTCTGTCAGGATGCATTGTACTAAAATCGTGTTTAAAAACACTCAGAAGAAATCTCCTTCTCTTTGCAGGGTCACGAGCACAGACGATTATTTTTTGAGCGATGCTCTGTATGTTCCTCTGGATCAGCTGGAAAACCCAAAAGAGTTTCAGCTAAACGTCATTCGAGTGGATCCCGTGGACGGTTCCCAGAAAAAGACACCTGAAAACGGGCGAAGTGGAGCTAAATTACATAAATCAGCTGTAAAAGAGGACAATAAAGAGCAGCTAAAAAGAGACACGGCGTGCACTTCCTCTTCTCGACCACCTGATGACAGCACTGCGTCAGGAAACGGCAGTCGCACGGTCGTGAAAGCTGATGAGGGGTCAACAAGCTGCATCACAGAGCGCCTTTTAGCACTTATAGAGCCGTCTGACCCTTTTGTACTTGACATTGACTTGGATTTTTTCTCCTGCAAGAACCCTTTCAAGGAGATGTACACGCAGGTGGAGTGAGTCAATCATCATTAGAGCACTTTTTGTTTATTAAATGCTAGCAAGTGCTCCTCCATACGCTATTTCGTTACACATTGTAAACGCATAGAAAAAGCTTTGTAGACAATATTGATTCTACACCTTAAATGGAATCAGTTTTCTTCACAGCTCGTATGGAACAAATATCGTTTTATGTTTATTTGTAACTACATACATTGTCTGTTTGCCACCGTTGTTGTCTTACAGGAAGAGTACGCTCTCCTGCAAGAGTTATACAGCTTTAGCAGGCCACAGCAGGATTCAGATGAGGTAATGAAGATTCATAATCAAATGTACCTTAAACTAATCATGAGATATTCATTCAGTCATAGCAACAGGCACTTCAGATGTTAAACACCCTCAGGGGGTGAAGCTAAATCTTTTTTTTTCTTAAACAGTGGCAACAACTATGTTCAACAGCTTTCCAAGTTAACGTTTAATCCAACTGATGGGTAGTTCAAATGTATTAGCTGTTGCAACAGCTTTTCTCAATTCAGTCAGAAGTGTTTTAGCATTTATGCTTTACTTCAAAATTATTTTTCACCAAGCCTGAGGAGCCTGAGACTGCTAGTGAAAATGTTTTTCATTTTTCTGCTTAAAAGCAATTTTAATAGCAAATTGTAGTATTAGCATGACAATGTGAATAAGTTCGGTTCAGGGATAAACTTTAATTAGAGTTGTCAAAATCACAAAGGATCTATGATTTACTACTACATTTATTTAATATTAAAATCTCTAATATTATAAATATCTTTACAGTCATTTTTCATCAATTAAATGTGTCCTTGAGTGGAGAAAAAAAGGATCGCCCCCAACTTTTGAATCATAAAGTATGCATAAAAACTGTGTAGAAACTAAAAAAGTAAAATGAATAAAAATGTCATGCATATTTTACATTTCAAATGAAAAACCCTGTTTATTCTCAGGTTTAAATGGTCACTACACTCCAAAATTAAATTCCTTAAAAGCTTTTTTCGTCTGGAGAACACAAATTAAGATATTTTGGATGAAAACTGTGACTGTCCCGTTGACTGCCAAGTAATTAAGAAAACGTTATGAAGCAACGAGAATATTTTTTGTATGGGAAGAAAACAAAAATAATGAATTTATTCAACAATTCGGTATAGTGCCATTTTAAAGAGTATCCACTGAACACAGTTTTTTGCGCCACACCGATACATTTTCGATGTGTATTCATGCTTCGATTCGAATGGAAACAGCTCATCCATGTGTCACGGCTCACACAGATCAGAATATGCCATTTGCTCTCCAAAATGGTGATTTTTGAATAATAATTGTTATTTGCTTTCTTTCTGTACAAAAAAGTATTCTCGTAGTTTCTTAATATTACAGTTAAACCACTGGTGGCAGATGGACTATTCTGACGATGTCTTTCATGCTTTTCTGGACCTTGACAGTGTTATTTACTTGGCAGTCGATGGGACAATCGCAAGCCTCCCTGTTTTCATCCAAAAAATTCTGTTCTGAAGACAAACTAAACTTTTACGGGTTTGGAACAACATGGGGGTAAATGATTCATGTGAGTATCCCTTGAAATAATACCCCGTATTTTTACATTACAGTCAGAAGACACATGGTAGCAACATGGTAGTCTTTACAGATCCATGTGTTGGTTTTTTAGGAGGAGCTTTTAGATTGTGTAGAGAGACGCACTCACCAACTTGAAGACCTGGAGGCTGCATTTGCTGAACTAGTAGAGGATGACAGCGACGAAACAGTTGAACGTTTAACAGCAAACCCAAGGTATGCGTTACTGCTGACACTGAGAGGAGACAGTAGAGCCACAGGCTATGTGCCTTTTGATTACAGCTTCATATCAGTGCACCATTCTTCTTGATTGATTGTTTTATATGGTCAGTATGCATTTGATCAAGCAGGAGATGACACAACTTAATACATTGATTTTTTTTTTCCCCCCATCTTTTTTTGTAGAATGAAATGTCTTGTCAGACTTGTGCACAGCCTTAAGAATCGAACTCAGTCACCGGACTATGAAATGGTAAAGTTGTGTGTGCGTTTATTTTTGGGGTATTGTCATTTGGGGTGACCATACATGCCAGGATGTCCTTGCCAGGATCATTTTGACTTTGTTTCCCTGTTTTGATAATGATCGAAAAATAGTTTAACCAATAACATGCATAACATGTACATAATGGGCTAATCCTGTGGGAGGTGGGATCTGCGGTCTAACCGATGCATATTAAGTATGTTCGACTTAAAGCGGCTCAGACCTATCAGTGTTTGACATCAAAGTAAATTGAGAGTACAAGGGAAAGTATAAGGGACCGTCTGTATGGTACTTTGATGTCACATACTGATTAGTCTGCACACATAAACAAAGCCAAAACTGGGATATTTTAGGTAATATAGAAATCCTGGCCAGGAGTCATCCAAAAAAATCATTCAATCAACATTTTAGTCATGTTTGAAATGTCAGTCATCTCCAGAGGCGGACAAAGTACACAAATCCATTACTTGAGTGAAAGTGTAGATACTATTGGTCAAATACTACTCCATTTATATATATATATATATATAAATATATATATATATATATATATATATATATATATATATATATAAATGCAGTATATATATATATATATATATATATATATATATATATATATATATATATATATATATATATATATATATATATATATATATATAAAATGCAGTATATATATATATATATATATATATAAATGCAGTATATATATATATTTATATATATATATTTTGTCATGTAATACTTTATGCCTCTGAAGCAACCTACTGAATAAACTGACTAGTTAGTAATATCCGTGTAATAAAGAGCTTAATAATATGAAGAATAGGAACATTAAATGGAAGAACATGTCTCCCACAGGTTGCACAATAAACAATAAAATAAATCAAAATAAGCATATGTTAGAAGTGCATTGCAGCAGTGTGAACTAGTGTTAGCAAATCTCTTCATTGATGTTTAATATCTGAGTCACCTCAGACCCTAAACATTAGCAATATTTTTTTATGAAAGATGCCTGAAGTATGTCAGGTTTGAAACCCCTAACCGACTTTGTCTTCTCAAAATCTTTTCTGCAAAACAAAACACAATACTATTTGAACATGTTTCGCAATGATGAGGGAAAATAATGAAGTATCAACCTTTGGAGAACCTCCAAGCAGAACATGAAGGATAACAGGTTTGCCTCCCTTGGATTGTAGTGCTGAGGCACGTCGTTTTGCTCCACAGCCTGATATATCTGTGCCTGTGGTTTTGAGTCTAGGTGCATCAAGCAGGCTTGACCTGTGATTACTCCGAGCTCCCTCATCACATCAGCAGCGAGGAGGAGATTCAGCAAATGATCACGGCCGTGCAGCTCTTCCTGGAAGCCATGCCCAAACCCACCATAGTCACTATATCCAGGTACATCAGTCATTAGAGCATACGGTCGTCTGATCTGTGTCTCCTTTTGAAAAGTACATTGGGTGCTTTAATCTTTCACTTATTATTGGTTAAATTCTCTAAGGTTAAAAGCATTTGGTGCTTCTCCCCCTCAGAGAAGCATCCTATTTCTTGTTTTCTTTTTGGTCTGCATTAATTAGCATTGTAATTTATGATATAATGATAATTCATAGACTGGTTGTTGCCCCAAAAGCAGATGCTTGAATGTGTGCCGTTGAGACAGATGGTGTTATGCGAGACTTGTGTCTCAGTGATCTGTTAGCATGCTTTTTAATGAGCATAGACTCAACACCACACTCATCAGTCACTGTCTTATCTTTACGAGTCAGGGGGAGCTGAGCCCTTCATGGTCCATGGGAATATTTTTTATTATCTAGTCTTTCAATACCAAGTTCTCTGACTGATGGTGCATCACCACGGCTGACATGCACCATTTTCTTTTATCTGTGTCCAGAAAAAAATAAATCAAAATATATGTTTTTTTTTTCTTTTTTTATATGTATTAAAGTATATTACAAATATATATTTGTGTGTGTATTAGGGATGACAAATGATTAATCACAAAAAATCGCACCCAAATAAGTTGTTTACGTAATAAAAGTGTGTACTTTGTGTATATACATAATAAATATACACAGTACACATACATATATAATGTAAAGAAAACTTGTTATTGTGGATGAGATTAATCATTTGACACGATGGATGGATGGATGGATGGATGGATGGATGGATGGATGGATCTTTCAGAGGTTTATCTAATATGCTGATTTGGTGATATTTAAAAATATATATTTTTTTATCAGTTGAATAAAGATGTGCTGCTTTTTATATTTTTGTTGAAATAGTTTTTCTCCTGAATCTTTAATGAATTTAAAATTCAAATGAGCAGCATTTGTTTGAAATGGATTCCTTTTCTACTGTCGCTTTTAATTAATTGTCTTTGCTGATTAAAAGCATTGTTGTTGTTTTTTTGGGGGGGGGTTTAATGCGCTGACATCAAACTTCTGAGCAGTAGCGCGTCTATCATTGCACGCATGTTATTATTGTATGTATAATATTTAAATTAGATTAAGATCATACTGCGTAAGATTTAATAGTTTCTTTTTCGTTTCTTCTTATCAGATCCAGTTTGGATGAGTATTGCCCAGCGGAACAAGTTGATTCCATCCAGAACTGTGTGCTGAACATTCTAGAGTCCCTGTTTGGCTGCTTAGATGTTCACAGAGAGTATGAATCAATACCTTCACAGAGCACATCACAGACCCCATGATAAGGAGGGGTTAAATTCAGCAGCAGCTGCAGCATGTTCTTTAACAGAGGCTGCTTTGAGAGGGTGGATGAAGCAAAGCTTTTAAAAGCATGCTGTGATTTGCCATGTACTCTGATACTGCCTGCATTGAGTGCATATATAACAATGAGACACATGGATGCGAAATGGAAAAGGAAATGAGTTTTCAATTTAAGACATTTTCTTCAATGTATTTTTGAAGTGCATGCATTCAAAATAAGACATGCTGAAACGCTGGGTAATATTTTTCTGTATCGTCAACAAAATATTGCTTTATTAGCACAGTAGATTAAAAAAGACTTTCATATGAATTCCGTGCTGCAGTCATCCGTCCCTCACGTGTGCAGACTTCAGTCTGGCCATAGCAGATATATTTTCTTTTACAAGACTGCACACTTCCCTTCTTCCTGTGTGGCCCCTTGTGCCTCGGCTGTCTTTGTCTGAAGCCTGAGGCGTTTACCAATTCATCTGAGCTTTGTACGCGGCACCCTCCTTTATTGCTCCATGCCCGCAGACTTCTAAACTGCCCCGAATATGCCTGACCTGCCTTTAAATTTCACTGCATAACAACACAGCTATGAACTATAGTAAAAAAAAAAATGAATAAAAATTAGTGGGGTCCAAAACAACAACTTTCATTGCGGACAGTCACAATTGAAATATATTCCAAAATATCTCCTCATACGTGCCAGTCATACTAGACAGACGGTATTTACCAGTTGAATGCACATGAACGCCACCAAGTTGTGGAAGTCTAAATTTTCTATAAGGGCGTGTTAGTGAGTAAACATGTCAGATGCAATGCTTTTATTTTGATGGTACGTTTGTTGAAGTGAATAAATTTGACAGCTAATGTGCAATAAAACTATATAAGTTAGCCTACAGTACATATACAAAACATACTAATTGCCATGGAATATATGATTGAATCACTTTCAAACATGAAACGAAAAAAAGCATTCTTTGTTCATCATTTTGTATATAAAAAGTACATTGTTGAATTTTGTGTATAGAACTTAAACTGACATAAATTATTACACTTTTGACATTCTATTAACTATAATTAACTTTGTAACTACATGTCTACTAACTCTCAAGACTGTTTAGGGGAGGTTTAAGGTTATAAGTTGAGTTTACATACTTGCAAAGTTTCAGATTGAATGTTGTAGACCCATCAAAATAAAGTGTGCATAGTGTTATAGATGCGAAAAACTTTACCTTGGCATGTTTATTCTGAGCAAATGGTAGGACTTTGGGAGGTAGATGTGTAGTTCATGCAAACGAAAACTGTCCATTTTTGCGTAGCAGTTTTTATTTTCATTCAGCATACTATTTATACACATTTTCATGAGATCAAACTGTCTTGTTTTGACCAAATGTGACCTGAACGCACCTGAAGTCGTAATTACGAATTGTCAACAATATGAATTTCCCAGGAAGACTTCAACACAGCTTTATTTTATGGAAACGCAAACATTCAAGTCTTAGATTGCATTGCATGCCTACCACCTCGCCAAATGATTTCAGTAGTTTTTTAAAACATCCTTACCTACAACACAAAAACAACCCAAAAATTCACAACGACACAGACGAAGCAAATAAATATACATATGTACAGAAAGAGCACTCTCTAATAAATTTGTTAATAACTCTTTTAGTCCATTATCAAATGCTCCAGCCTGAGTAGGTCTAAAATGACTTTATGGAAGTAGCATCAGAGGCGTGGGATGTGTAAGAAAATAATCCTACACACAAGCGCTGATGGGTGTCTTGAAATGCAGCGTAAACAATGTCTTGACGTGTGGTAACAGTAGTATAAGCGGAATAATTGACTCTGAAAAATAATGAACACCTGAGGTTTAATGTGGCCAGGATGCGGAGTCGTCGTCAGTTGCAGACAGGTGTGGGGAATAAAAGATGACGACCTTCATTTTTGACAGAGTTCCTCAGCTGTTCACAGGCATTTTTTACCGTGATGCATTCACTTTTAGCAACGGTAAGAATTACAGAATAGAGGAGTTTGAAATTGTGGTGTTACATATAAACTCAGTTCAGGGTTGCACAGAGGGCATGAGAGGACACAATCATCACAATTAGTACTACCAGTCACTTAAAAAGCCCTGGCTGGTTGATTCCTCGGCTAATCGCTTGTGACAGTGGCTCTCCAACAGTAATTGGTCTGAATCCTGTGAAAAAGAGACTACTGCACTGCCAATCTACCTTTGAATCTTCAGTACAATCTATCCTCTAAACCACCGTACAGAGAAAATGTCCCCGCTTTCACAGTCAAGGCTTGAACCTACTCCTAGACTAAAATGTAAATCTGTTTTCACCAGTAATGCTTTTTTTCTAAGGCCCGTTTATAAAAATGACTTAAATGTCCTAACTGAACTATAGCTTAATCCTGGTTTATTCTAAGCCCCGTCTATGAAACCGAGGCTTATATTTTCAACACACTCTTTGCCACATAAGGCTGGAATTTATTCAACGAAATCTCAGATTTGTATATAATGTGTCCATAATGATCTGTTTTTTAATGCATACCTGCAAAGATCATCAAGATGTCTCTGTGCGAACTGATTTTAGAGTCTGGTAAGCAGTTATGCTTGTGACAAACGCTAAACAATGTAATACACGAATTAATTAGTAGGTCAATAGCAGGCCGCCCCAAAGACGCTTTAGCTTGAAGAAAACAGCAATTACTAATGTTCTGTGACATTTACAATTTCTCAACGTAGGAAAATACAATTGCATAAAAATGACTTTATTCAATTTAATTCAGATGAATGCTAGCTTCCGTGATAAATTAATATGACCTGCCATTTTAGATGCTCTCATAAGAGCAACTGTGACGCACACTGGCTTTCTCTCCACAAATAAATATGTTCCATTAACAGTAATCGCAGACTGAATTATGAATCCTCTAATATTGGTCTGAGTATATGGTTTGCACAAAATAACACGGTGCACAGTCTAAATTGTTTTGACCCTGAACTCAACCCAGAACTAACAAGTTTTTATTCCTCTTTTCTGACTCATGCACCCTGCAGAAAACAGCGGTGGTGGTTCGTGGCAGGAGGGTGTTAGATAAAATGCTTTTTTAAAGAAATACAATTAAATGATATTCAGTTAAATGTTACAAATGGCATTCAAACTCTGTTGAATAGTTAGTATATAATAAATAAAGACAAATTAAACCATACCCCATTGTAAAGATACATTGATGGACTAAGACACGAAACAAGCGGTTTGTGTGAGAAAACGAACAGTATCTATATAGTTTTTACCACTTGTACACCACCGTGGCCAAAGGATCTGAGGGCGTATGTGCTATATATAATATATTTGAGGCCCTTAGTGGCCCCTCCTCCCATCCAGTCCCCAGGAAAAATCTTATTCACAACGATAGCCCCGATCTGTGAGAAACGGTTCTGCATGATTTGTTCTATTCATTTCCTATGTTTACAAGTATTGGGTTGGTAACCAGAAAGATAATAGCATGTCATTAATAATCAAAGCTATTTTTAGTTTCAGAGAGAGATCGTTTGTGCGTAGAAGCATAATTATCAGCCGAGGGACATGATGGAAAGCATACTATAGTTTTATTTCAACACTGTAAGGTGAGTAGGTTTGATCAATATTCATTTACACTCTTGCCTGTAAAAATATCCCTCAGTCCGCCACTGCTAAACGGATCAATACAGTGCATTAATAGATTTACATGCATTCAATTAGCAGGCACTTTTATAAAAAGCAACTTCATTTTTGTAAATATATGTATTCTTGCCAAAGCCTTAATGTTGTAAATGTCGCGATTGTCAACTGCGCCTTCAACGTCATGGATGAGTCTTTAAAATGCGCAGTGCAGTTTGCATAAGGCTGGTTTTCATTTGTATTTTGACAGAATGAAAGCACTAAATGGAAGCGTCTTCTTTGAGGTGTGTCATACCGTTTTTGGCATCAGGTCTAAGAGAGCATCGTGCCAGGTTGTGGGTGTTCTCATCTGCACTAAATATCACTGCGATGAGATGCAGATAGGCAGCTCGCCACACAGAACGCCCCATTCCCACAGCGCTTAGACTCCCTAATGGATACATTTTATTCACATCTCATTCCCTATTTTCCTTCAAAGTAATCATGTAAGGAAAAAATAGACCTGCCTCAGCGGCCTGCCGTGATTGTGAATATAATCCTACACCATTAGCCTTGTTATCTTGCAGGTGTAATTGAAACTGGTTCTCATTTTCACGGTTCATTTTGTTTAAAAAAAAAAAATGCATTTTTTCTTCCTCTCCTGAATGTTTATTTCATAATTTTAAATTAAAATGGGGTTTCTATCCGTAGCTAATTTTATAATATTCATTTCAGGCTAATTTTATAAACAGTAATGAATGTTTTGCATTACTTCAGCAAGTACTGCAAAAAATGCACTGCTTTAAGCTTCAGAGAGGAACCAGCGCTTTCTCTCTCTCTCTCTCTCTCTCTCTCTCTCTCTCTCTCTCTCTCTCTCTCTATATATATATATATATATATATATATATATATATATATATATATATATATATATATATATATATATATATATATATATCTTTGGGGTTTCTTTTGACTAAGTTTACACATAAAACATGTACTAAACATCCATTGTTCGATCCTATATAGCATCTTATTTCTTTACTATTTTTTCTTCTCTCAGTGACAGGTTCTCTAAATAAGACACAATGAACAGTTACACATCTGCCTTTCACAGCATTTGTTTTTCTGTCACAGCATACTGAGTGATGGTGCCAGTTGGCTCGGTGGATGTATGTCGTGGGGCTGAACAGCCTGACTGAGCCCAGATGGATGTGGATGATGTTGCTATCCCACAGGTCCAGTATATTTTTCCAGATCAAGATCGTTCATCAAATGCATGTGCCATCAGTCAATTAAGGAAATGTATCAACATGCATGCTCTCTACAAAGTATACTTTAATGGAGTTTCTTGTTGATAGCTCTTAATGGTTTGGTGCTTTGAGTGTAAAAGGAGATGCATTTATTTTTAGTTTTTCCAGTAAATTCAATTTCCTAAAAGGCTCTGCAAATCACAAACTGAGAGAGAATTTTCCCAATTCAGTTTTCTAATAGAAAATATAATATCCTTTATCCTATAGGTTTATTTAATACAAAAGTGTCTGTGTTCTGCCTCTGAAAATTGATTCATATTATTAATTTATTAATTATAATTGCAATGTCTTTCTGTCACAGAAAGTGAATAAAGTCTGCATTTTTAATATAAATACTGTAGTAACAAATACAGATGTCACTGATTATGAAAAAGAGAAATCCCCAAAAATCTAAAACTTTCTGTATTCATGGTGGTTTCATACAGTACATATTTGGTGGTTTCATTCTGATAATTTTCATAATGTGACATAGCAACTACATTTAGATTATACTGGAGATTTCTTTCCCTGGTATATTGGTAAAAAAGTAAATAATATTTTTTTGAACTTGGTCCAGCTAACTTAAAATGACTAATAAAGTAAAATCACCATAATGATGTCTATATGTGAGTCTGACACAAATAAAAACACACTGAACAAAACAGTAAACATTCCTTTAATTACCAACAAATTTTTGCCATCCTTTATAAGCCGCCATTATCTGCCACATCTACTTAATTAAATATTTGAATAAAGGATCTATAGGCATTCCCTGAAAACAACTCATTCACATGAACTTCACTGGCATGAAACTGTTCAATATTTATGATTAATTTTAATTGACATATATTTGCTCAAAAAAAAAAAAAAAAAAACGCTTACTGGTATTTAGCAAAATCCAAAAAAATACTTACATTTTTAGCCACATTTATTTATTTATCCATTTAAAAGCTTTAATTACAAGATTTACTGTCAAGACCATCATGATGCTCTGTGTTCATTGCTGTATTTTTTCCCTTCGTTCTTTACCAAAAAGCCAAGCTCAGATCGCTAAGAATAAGAGTCTTTCGCAAATAAATTCAGGCTATTATGAGGAAGCCTCATTTACCGAGACACGGCCATGGGGTATAGAGCTAATGTGTCAATGCCCATGCTCAATTAGAGCCAATCAATTTGAGTGACCAGAATTACAGAGAGACCCCTTACGCATCTGCTTGCCTGTACAAGATGAAATTGCCTCCATTTCACACATTTGCATTACCTTTTCAAAGAAATCTTTTCATACCTGTAATGGATTTGAAGCTGTGAAAATCTATCATGCACGTGGAAGAAGCACTTATCATGTCACGTGTTAAGAGAAAAGATGTTTTTTTTTTTTATTCAACGAGGAGATAGACTGTGACCTGGGACCAGAAAGATGATTGTCAAGCTGAAATCTGAGACACTCATGTTTCTGGTTTTACATGTGAATGGATTGTGACGTCAAATCAAACGTAATGACAGTAGAAAATCCGGTAAAGCCTTTTAAACAGGGAAGAAAGCCTAAGAGGGGCTTTATGTCACACTTACATTGATCGATGGATTACTCAGAGGTGACCTATCATGTCCTAATGATGAATTCTTTTCTGCAACCAAACGGACTGGAACAACTAGAAAGGGTACCGTATCTAAATAACTTTTATTTGCAATAACAACTTCAAATCAAGTTAATAACAATAGGATAGGTTCCCATCAGATTAATGGGCTGTTTTAAAGACTTTTCAAATTCTTTGAGCTGAAAAGATGGCTGGGCCAGGAGGATCCCCGGGGTTTACAAATGTGAAATGGCTCTTAATTAGGCAGCTGTCCAGGCATATAAAAAGGGCAGGAGGGTAATTCATGTATTAAAGGAGAAGAGGGTCTGATTCAATAAGAACCTGACAAGACAAGTGTTTGAACACAATTCATCTATGTCTTAAATTCTGCCTCTGCTCTGTTTTAGTTGGTTTCATGTGTTATTACATTTGTTTTATACGTGAAACTAATACATTTTGTCATTAATCGCTTACCCCCACGTCGTTCCAAACCCATAAAAGCTTTGTTCGTCTTTGGAACACGATTTAACATATTTAGAATGAAAACCATGAGGCTTGCGATTGTCCCATTGACTGCCAAACAATTACCACTGTCAAGATGCAGAAATGTATGAAAGGCGTCGTCTGAATGCTCCATCTGTCACTGGTGGTTCAACCGTAACATTATGAAGCTATGAGAATACTTTTTGGATGGAAAGAAAACAAAAATAAAGGCCTTGTTCAACGATTCATCACCATAACATCACCGTAGCGCTCTGTTAAGTGCCAAATCATTGAATAAAGCTGTTATTTTTGTTTTCTTTCTGTGCAACAGCTATGGGAAAGTCACAAGCCTCCTGGTTTTTAATCCAAATAATGTTAAAGGTGACATATCATGGAAATCTAAGTTTTAGATATTTTAGGTGCTAAAATGAGGTCAGCGGTGCGTCTATTAACCAAGGAAATGTCAAAAAAAAGCATTAACACTGTAACTTTGTTTTAGTAAAATCTTGCGACAATGGTGTACCAGTTCAAATGCCATGTTGAAAGCAAAACAAAGCCTCAGAGGAGACAAGAGACCAGTGGATTTTATGGATTTTATTGCTGCTTCTACACAGATCTAACTTATTTTCAAATTTATTTTATGTGTGATTTTTTTTATTTATTTATATACAGTTTACCTTCACAGACATAATTAACCGACTGTTTTTGTGTTTTTGACGTAAACGTGAATGAGAAGTTTAGTATTCACACGCTTTTGACAGCCACTTTCTGTCCAGAAAACTGTAACATGGTTAATATTAAACTAATATGGTTTAAAATGCACAATTTCAACACTATAAACAATATAATCAGAATCAAAAATACGTTTTAGCAGGTAAGAGCTGTAATGGCGCAGGTTTGTTCTGGAAAAGGGGGCGGGGAGTAGCAGCTTATTTTCATATAAAAAGACTCTTATTTTTCTGCTTTCACTCTCAAAGTAGGCATTTTCAAAATAATATAATAAATGATCTGCGGGGCTTTTTGAGCTGAAACTGAGATTTAAATTACCTTATGTAAAATAGGGGCATAATATGTCTCCTTTAAATCCTGTTCTAAAGACAAACAAAGCTTTTACGAGTTTGGAACAACATGAGGGTAAGTGATTAATGACAAAATTTTCATTTTGGGGTGGAGTAACCCTTTAACTACACAATCCGGAAGCATCTATCTCCATTGACAGCCATTAAAAAGTATATCCCCATATTCTAACTACAAATTATTTCTTAAATGCATACCTTATATTCATATTATTTGTATTTAAAGACTTAAATTGCATATTGCAGAATAGGAAAATTGCTCCTGAAATATTTGAGACAGCGCGTCCTCATGGTGACATCATCTAATCGGTGGTCATGACATAATGTTCACGGTCGCTCCAGAGAGATTTGTCACATACAGCTCAGGTGATTGGCTCAAACCACCTATAATTAGGAAAGAGTGCCTGTGATCAAATATGGATCAAAATTGTGTACTCCTAGAGGCTCAGACACCAGCTGAGCCATTATTATTGCTAACAGGAATGCCAACTAAAAGCTTCCAGGCCTCAGCGTGCTGATAGAACTAATCTCAATATGTTCTTTAGTGCATTCAGTTGCACTGGCCTTGATTTAAGGTCAATTCATTTTACTGCAGAGAAGAAAATCATGGATATATGAGAGCTTAGTGGTTGTGCAAACTGACAGAAATCCTTCTTTTTTGTAAACGTACTAGATGAGAGTTTATTCAGCACAATGTGGTAACCTTCAAAACAGACTGATAAAAAAGATAGCTTCTAAGTACTTGAAGGCAGTCTTTTACTTAATGATATATGCATTTACTTTTTGAGCTCCATGACTCTGAAGCTGGAAAAGGAAGGAAAATGGAATAAAATTTGTGACTTAAGAACAAATTTCTTACCAGGCCATCAAATCTACTACTTCACAATAAAATATGTGAGCCATAATTGCTGGTTTTGATGTTTTATTTGCACAATGAAATGCCATTGCAAAAGAAAAATAAAATGATCTTACAAAATACAAAAATAAATTCAGAAGTCTGGAACACATTTATTAAGCTGCAACGCCTCTCAAGCTGAAATACAAACTTGATGAGAGAACATAATCACGGTTACCGAATGCTGTGCATGTGCTTGAGTCACTGAATCACAACACGGTGCCATAAATTTGCTGTCATTTAGTGATTTTAAACATTGGCACTTTTTGATGTCTTATTCAACAAGCAAAATGAATGAGACTAAAACAGCATGTCAATGAATCCTTGAGTCATTAACATTAGCATTTTTTCATGGTTAGCACAGTATCACATTTCTCTGGGTATCAAATAAATGTGCGCAGAATAATCACACAAGCTATGCAGCATAATTAGTGTAATGTTCTACAATATCAGCATCGTCCAGTGTTGGTTGCTTAGTGCTGTCTCACAATCAGGATCCTTAAAAGTCATCAAAAGCTTAAACACAAAGAGAGGTCAGTCCATACCAGCAGCAGCAGATCTCCTTGAAGGTCTTCCTCATCTCTTGGCTCCTGAAGGCGTAGATGAGAGGGTCTATGACCGAGTTGCACATAATGAGGATCAGATACATGTTGAAGTGGGACATGAAGCAGATGCAATAAGGGTTCCGGGGGCAGGAGATCATGAGGATGAGATGCAAGAAGAAGGGAGCCCAGCACACCACGAATACACCTAACAGAATAGTAATGGTGATGGCCCCTTTCATATTTGCCGCCTGCCAGATAGGGCCGTTGCCAGGAAGGGCGGCTATGCGCTTCATGTGCAGCCGGGCTAAAAGAAACATGTGGACGTAGAGCGAGGCCATAAGCGCCAGCATGGTGAAGAACATGCTGATAAGGCAGATGAGAACGGTGGTGCTCTCCGAGTACACGATAAAGAGCACACCAGAGACCGTGCAGAAGGTCCAGATGCAGGTGATGATGGTGCCTGCCCGCCGTTGGGTCATGATGTTGTGGTAGCGCAAAGCGTAGAAGATCGTGATGTAGCGGTCCACCGCGATGGCCAACAAACTCCAAATTGAAGCCAACAGTGAGCTGCAGATCATCGAATCAAAAATGTTATCCATGTTCTTGATGATGCTCTCGCGATTGGTTAAGTTGCCTCCCGTGATGAGCGCCATCACTACCGTTTCCGAGGCATTGGAGACGCTGACCAACAAGTCCGCTACGGCTAAACTGCATATAAAGAAGTACATTGGAGAATGAAGGTTCTTGTTCTTGACAATAGCCGCGATCACCAGAATGTTCTCCAGGAGACTGACGAGCCCGAGCGTGAGGAACACCTCTGTGGAGATGAGCAGCTGCTCATAGCATCCAGAGGAAGATCCTCTCTCACCCTGAGCAGGCTTTCCCACTGGTAAAGCTCCCTGGCTGTGATTCCGAAATGAATGGTGCAGTCCATGATGATGTGAGGTATTCATTTCCCTGAATATCCGTAGTCAATGATATGATCTGAGTCTACTTCAGTCTGGTGAATTCAAATTGAACATCATCCGTCACATAGATCAAAGAAAGCAGGTACTGTGTGAGCATCCGTCACCTCACTTCTGTGACAACTCTTCCTGTAAATCAGCAAAATCGTTCGACAATTGTCTGCAAGAGCCTCCTACACAACACAGACACACAGAGAATCAGAGGAGAGGAGACAGCGGCAATTGACCAAAATGCTGACTGTGTTTCAACACTCTTGAAGTGCAAAGAGCGTTCAGAGTGAGGCACTCAGTCTCCAGAGCATCCAGCACTTGGCAGGCAGGCAGGCGAGATACTCTTTCCTCTACAGCCACTGTCTGACATGCTGAGCACAGGCTCCTCCCACAGATTTCTCCACCAATCAGAGGCATTTTGATGGGTGAATATAAACTAATATCAGAAGAAGGGCAGTGTATGAATGGGGTTTCCACTGCTTGAAACAAATAGGTAAAATCCTTTAAGGCAGGCGTTTTCCTTAAGCATTTTGATTGTATGTTTGTAAAATCATCAAGTAAATAAAGGGACAATTAACTGTGCCTTGCATATATCATATTTAAATTTATGTAAATGATTCAGTGATTAATTAGGATAATTGCTTGTTAATTTCTGAATAAATCTGTGTTTTGAATGAATTGGCTACATATCAATAATCCAATGATTTACTCAAAGAGATTTTTTTAATAAATCTGAAGATATTAAATAAGGTGAATGAACTAATGTTGTTGAATACAGTGTTTTTGAACATATTGATTGAGTGAATGGTGCACAATGCAAGAGAGGGGCACGTTACTATGTGTGAAACACACAAGGACAAACAAGAGAAGTGATACATGTAGTGAAAGGTCACGGTGAACTGTGTATATGCTACTCCAATTCGAGGACCATAATTGTTTTATAATATAAATTATTGGCTGTTGTTTTATTTACAGGTTCAGATTAGCATCTAACAAATCTCGTTATTCACATTTTACAAATGCTTAACAAGGCTCATGAATCAAAGCTGACTCTTCTCTCTTTAGCCTATTGATTATACAGTTTTATGTCCAAATGTAGGAAATCAATTACATTCAAAAGGGCCCTAAGAAAGGGACTGACACCTTCTGTGATAACCACATAACTCTGAATACTGCACAAACAACAGTTTAGTGAAGAGTTGAGACAAACAGGGCTTTGTTGGGCAAAAAAAAAAAAAAAAAAAAAAAGAAAGAAAGAAAGAAAAAGCTTGGAAAAAAGAAACTCAATGTTGTTAATGTTGATTTGTTAAGCAAATCTGCTTTTGACATTAAAAGTAACCTATATGAAATAATCACGCTTAATAAAGCGTACTGTATAATATATTGTAATTTGTAATATTGCCTCATCTGTCTCATGGGAAGAAGGCACCTTCAGGCAAAATCTATACATAATCTCATAATCTACCTTATGCCATATTTATTTCATTATAGGTAAATTGCTGATGCCGTATAAATAAATAAATAAATTAAATAATGAAATTAAAAACTTCAACATTAAAAAGCAAATTTGATCAAAGTTGCAATAATGGTTTTTCAAGAACATAAATCACAAATGTTATATAATATACAAGCCAACACACTTTACGTTTCTTGTGAAAGCCTTAAGCAAGCTAGAAGGCTGAATATTAGATATGTCTGTATCAGAGCAGCTCTCTACACCCTTTATAGCTTCATGAGCTTCATTAGAAGTATTCCAACTTGTACATGTCACTAAATTCAGAAACTACCATGTTGTAAACTATAGACGGTTGAAAGTTTGCAATGTTTATCTCACACCAGCACTGTAACTTTATCTTTAACTTAACTTAAGTGTCATGACCATCTTGTACACCTCAGTGATAATACCTAAGAAATGCAGAAAAATATAAAGAAAATATTCTATATGTCTATCTTTCTATTACATATTATTACATATAATAGCCATTTTCAACAGTAGTTACATAAGTCTTGAGATTTTTGACATCAATAGCTCTATGAATGCTATACAGTCCTTGAACTAAACACAACATACATAGAATTTTTATTTTTATAAAATAAAAAAAGTGTGCAGAAAGAGCTGCAGTAGAAAAAATTGTACTTGTGAATGTAAGAAATATTTCAGATTCTTTCATGAAATCAGCAATAATAGAGCATTCTACACACACAAATATGTCAGTGCAAATGAATTTTTTGGCAGCATTAATACTGCTAACAAAAATGCATTTGGATTTTTAATTTAAAAATAAATAAATAAATAATAATAATAACTGGTATATTATTTCATTAATAAACAAGTTTACTGTTATAAAAAATGATCCTGAAACTAGACTGTCAGTTGAAGGAAGAAACATGTACATTTTAATATATATACCTATTCTCAAATTCCTAGCAATACAACATAAAATAAAAACTATTTGGTTGACTAAAGTGCTAATGTGTAACTTCAAGTAAAATACTCTATGTTAGCTCTGCCCATTGGCTGGTACGGGATAATGGGGTCAACCTTACTTGGGGGGATGTTGATGTTCTGGTACCACTCACTCACTGACAAAACATTTCCACATTTCAATGGATTCTATGCTTTATGTCAAGAAGACATGCCACTGTAATGGCAAAGGTCATTTCAATCTGTCATCCAAACTTGTGACTACATTTTGATGGTTATGAGTCATCTGCAGATAACATGCTGCTCAGTGTCTATCTGAAATCATATAAAAATGCCTGGATGTCAGATTCAAAGACAAAGACAAATGAGCTGTCACTAAAAAGATCTGAGGCTATAAGTGGGTTCTCTCTTAACATGTTTAGACTTGTATGCTCTGTAACATTAGTGCTTTACAAATGATTCTCAACATAACACAACATAACATAGGCTAACATAATGTGACATAACATAACATAATATAATATAGCATAGCATAGCTTAAAATAACATAACATAAGATAATGTTAGCCTGACCTAACATAGTAAAAGCCTAGGCTAGCCTAGTCTAACCTAACCTAACGCTGATTTGCTGATTTTATGAATCAGGATAATCAAATCATTCAGTATCATTAAGTAGAAACCCATGTTGTTGTAAAAGGGAGAACAAAAGCATCCTTGCAATTTTAATGCTGAAGTTGGAAAGTGTTTATGTGAAGGGGTATGAAGATTTGTTCTTTACATTTGTCACATAAAAAATGGACGAAAGAACCAGGAGGGTTACTAATCAATTTGTTTCTCACATGTAAGGAGCAAAATAAAAATCTGTAATGCAATAAGACTAATCTGAGAAGGGATATCCAAAGGAAAAAAAAGAGAGTAAACAACACCATCCCTCCCTGTTGCTTTATGACACCCTCCTCACCTCTGCTATTCCTGCTTCCCCTCCTTCTGCCCAAAAGACTTGGCTTAAAGTTCATTAGGAATAAGGCATTATATGTCATGTGTCTTGTGAACCTATTGTTCTTCACTTTCATGTTTGGTCTCATTTGAAAGGTCTCAGTGCGATTGGTAAAAGGTGTGTCTTCCTTTTGGGTCTCTGAACGTGTTCCAGCCAGGTGTGACACTGGAGCACGGGAACCTTAACACCAAAAGGTTTTTACAACTACATTTGGGATCTCTTTGTCTGGTCTAAGTATATAAGTGACAAAACACAACAAGGCGCAATTCTGTAGCCAGATCGACCCGTAGTGTGGTGTGTGTCCCCATACACCATACTATGTACTTTCTCAAGACCATGTATAATGACCTTTATTTTTTTATTTTATTTTTATTTATTTTTTTGTTTTATTTTTGTACTGCTGATCAGTTGTGCAAATGTTTATGAATTTAACCAATTTGGAAACTATTCTTGCCTGGCAAAATAAACGTTAATCTTGGTTAACTTATAATATTGTCTGGAATATCTTCTCTAGTAGGTTAGTGACTTCTGAGGTTTTCCGCATTGTTTGGTGTGCTAGGGTGAGTCCGATCAACGATCGATGGATGGAACCGGGGGCACGTTTTTGAGATCTTGACTTCTGGCCACCAAACTGGCTTAGCATGCTATTACTTAGGGAACGCATAAAAAAATGACTCTTTTTGAGTCTATTGAGGAAATGGCTGCATTAAGGTAAGCGATCTACGGGGTAGCCTCTGACTAAGACTTGGACTAGCCCAGATGTGTCGTGAGTCTGTTCTGGCCAAACAAGGTCTCTAAGCGACCCAGACTCCTAACGAACGATAAGTTGAAACTAGGAAGTTAATTAATGATCCAAATTTAATCACAACTAGAAGGAATCAGCAGTTACATTTAAATATAACTAAAATCACGAAAAGATTGGAGAACAAAATTATGTGAAGGGTCAGAATTAAAATTGGAAAAGCAAAAGATTAATAAATATAAGTGATTTTAAAGAAACACAAGGAAAGGGGAACATTCCGGTCAAAGGGGAAAATTCCGTTCTTCAGGAAAGGGGGGACCCTTACACACAATTAGTCTTTGTAATGATTAATGATTTCCTAATAATCAAATAATGTGTAAAACAATGTGTACGGGCAATTTGGTTTATGAAATGATAAAGTTTTAGCACTCAAATAAACAAAACGACATAATATAATAAAGTTTAGTTGATTTTACTGGATGAAGTTAGGTTGAACATGAGAGTTTGTAACATCACTGATATAAATCCCACTATTTAGAGACATTAGACGATACTGACAATGAATAAGTTGGTAAGAATGATATTAACAAATTATTAAATGTAAACCAAGCTGACGTAAAGGTAAATCTGTAAGGGATAATGTCAGGCATTACTGCAAAATAAACTGTAACAGGGTGATCTGCCAAATATAAATGAAATATTAGAGAAATCTACCAAAGATCAGGTCTTGATGTCTTCACTAATGAGCTGATAAGTGATAAATGTGCTGTGCTGGGCTACAATGGCCTAGATAATTTAGTCATCCACTTGACTTCCCGTTGATGGATACGTAAATTAATTTGTTTCTGAACGATAAACAGCTATGCTTTTCTGCATACCAAATAGATATTTGTCACACTGATATAATGAAAGCAGCTGGCTAAATTGTAGTATTCTCTTAAATGAGGTACTTCATAATAGGCTAATTTAGTTCCTCAGATATGTTTAGACACCGCAGATGCAGTTCTTCTTCACAGGTATTAAGCCTGCGTTTTTAAGATTTACTATTTATGGATATTCACACATTGCTTGTTCACACATGTGGAACTTCATTTTGATACATTTCAGGCACACAAAGCAAGGAGATAATGAGAAGTTTATTTCATTATATTTACAGTCACTAATGTTGGGGAATGAATAAGGGTTGTTAAATAAGACAGCACTGGCTGCAAAAATTGTGGTGTTTCTGTATAAAGCAACATTGTTTCACAATAGGAAATAACAGCAAAAAAAAGTCAGGTCTCACCTTTGAGTAATGCATCATTATTGGGATAAGTTACTTTTAAAAGCAACACATTACAGTATTGCATTATCACCTAAAAAAGTACACTGTTACCTTTAAGTTACTGGGAGGGCTTGCTTGTTTGTGTTTAATATATAAAGTTGTACTTTTGGCAAATGTAAAAGCGGTTTTACACCAGAAGTAAAATAAATATGCCTCAGGCTGAAGGAAATGTCGCTCAAACTAATTGCATGAAGAATATGACACAGGAAAGTTCAACACTATTGAAACTAATGAGAAATCTTTGGTAATTAGCAGTTGTTGTTTTTTTTTAAGTAATGCATTACAATATTGTGTTACTGCCTGAAAAAGTAACTAGTTAAGTTAGTTACTTTTTATGTGTTGCATTACTTTTGTGTTACTTTCACTTTAATATGAGCAGGGCTTAATTGTTTTTAAAATTTGTAGTTGAACTGAAAAAAACGTGTTCGGTATATATTATATTTTAAACAATCGTTACTAAAGCATAGGACGTCCCATTATTTAAAGAGTTTAATTAGCGCTTAGAGCTGAAATGTGGCAATGTCACACTGGACGAATAATGGCTGTGGTAAAGAAGAAGCAGCTGACACATATCTTGAGTTATTACAATTAGTATGGAAATTTAATCATATATTCCAATTATAGATTTTAGATTTTTGCATATGATTATAATGTGCGCTTTCTCCTAATCAGAGCTGATGGCTGATGGCACTTGTACACTACAAGTGTTCTAAATAATCAAAGCACACATCTATAGTTAAAAACTGAGAGACATTCTGACATGGTAGAAAGATTGTTTTAGCAGTCAGGTACATCTTTGGAAACAGCAAATGCATTATGATGGGGAAAAAAAAGCATTTTTTCCCTAAATGTGACAATCTACTGACTAAAGTCTTTGAACATACAATGCAAAGCAAAGTGCTGTTTTGTCTCAAAAAGTGCTTGTCGTTCTCAAAATATCTAACAATGTTTTGAGTTCTCTTCTTGAACTACTGTAGCTAATGCACAATGTGAACCAAATGGTATAAAAAACCATCATGATTTTAGCCATTTCAACCACCATCTATTTACCTGCCACTAGGGATGCACTTAATGAGTTTTTGAGAGGGGCATTTCTAGAGGCTCATATGATTAATCCACAAAGAATACATGATGCAAGTAGTTTCAATACTGTACTTCATATTTTGTCAGGATATGAGATCTTATAATAAACATAATGCTTCATATATTTTTGTCCTGGGGTCAACCACTAAAAAATGATGTTTAAATGAATGCTGCACGGAGACCTTTGAGAAAATATAGCTTTGATGTGACAAAAACAAAGAAATATCTATTTATTATATTTATTGGGTTGCTATACAACGTGCACTCTCTACCAGCACAAATCTTTAAATTGGTTATGTATGAGAAAGCACAGCCGGTCTTGAAAATTCATACATAGTATGCCAAATAAAAATTAAAACTTGCATTGATGCGCAAAAATGGACTTTGGCATATTTACGTCTTTCCTTGTAGATAGGTCAATAGATGACGCCACAACCCAACACAGCCAACTAAAAAAGAGCCAGTCATATATCAGATCTGATTACTGGCTGCACCTCTGCCATTAACACTATCCTACTTTCAGAATCAGCCAGCTCCTCCATTCTAAGTAGCACCTATGCAATGCCTCTTCAATCTTGACTACATGCCTTCTCCTATTAACAAGTACACAGGGTCACCGCAAAGAGAAAATGTCCGGCACATCCTGCAGTGTTGTATTAGGAACAACCTGTCTCTCTACACACTCACTCACAAAACCTCAGTGAACCTCAAGAAGCTCACTCCCACTGGCTTCTCTATCATTCTAGACGTCTAATCGTTCTTTAACAAATAAATTGCGCATGAGCATATTTACTTCATAATAAGCCTATAAAACTTGCAAAAGCCCAGCTTGTCTAGTAAAAGTGTAAAAACAATGGGTCTGTAAAATCAAAAATGCTCTGGGATGCATTTCCCCAACATATCGTGTGCATATTTAGAATACTGTACAAAACATTGACATCACCAGGCTTACATGCGGAAATGAAAAATAGCTCTATTTGTTTCCGCATCAAAACCAGTTTGACAAGATGTATAAGCAGTGGTTTGGGTTTGAGGATGAGGGCATCTGTGGCTATAATGGGAAACATTATTAATATCGTTTTAGCTGCATATTAACATTTGTCGAGATCTACTGGACAACAGTGCATTAGAGCTTATGTACAGCAGCCTCTTGAAGATGTTGTGTTCTTAAAGCTGAAATGATTTCCTGTTTGAAAGCCACACAAAAGCACACGTACAATAAGCTGCTCGGACGAGTAACATCGCTTTTCAAGCGAGAAATGAGTCTAATAAGAATGTGAGGAAAGAGAGACCGAATTAGATGACATCCTGCGATGACCCCTAACATCATGAACATTCGCTGACATAAAGAATTTATTCCCTTTTCATGTAAAAGAGTATACATTAGACATCATTTTTTTTGCATGTGTGTTTTTAAAGTTATTATAATGATATTTAACCTGCACTCAAATCTGTCTGTCACAGGTCATGGCAGTGTTTTGATTCATTTGAGTTGCTTCTTATAATGAATCACTCCAACAGACCTTTACTTGAACGAACGACTGAAACAACAAGGCTTTGCTTTTATAAACAGAAAAATTGGTTTATAGATGGCACAAATAATTTCTGGTCTTTTTAAGTTAAGTTACTGTATCCAACAAAGACTTTACTGCTATCACACTTCACTTCCATTTCAGTGATATGTAGCCATTAGGATGCTTATGCTTTGTTTATGTATTCATTGCAAAAATAAATGTAACTCTAAAATGTTTTTTGTGGTGTTGAAATTACAAAACTATATGAAATATGAAACACTGTATGCAAACAAATTCATATTCAAGTACGTTTGCATTTCTTCATCTGACCTTACAGAAATGACCTTGAATGAAAGCATCTAGGTAGCTTTTTTAATGTTGATGTTTTTAAGTTTTACAGATATTATAAAAGATAGCACTATTCAAGTGACCTCGCCAAATCAGATATTCTGTGTATGTACCTTTCTGCAAAAAAACATATCTGTTCTCTCCCACTTTGTTGTCTTGCTACATTTCGAATCAAAATGACCACACAGAGGTTCTCCTTGGTATCCCTTTCATTTAAAGACCACCCACTCACAAATAAAGCATACCCATGTTCTTCACACCAGGAGGTGCAGAAGAGTGTAAGACCTATAAGAAATTGCATATGAAAACTGCATACTAAGTAGAGCTGCTTTTAGGAGATGAAAGGCATAGCCTAATAGCACACAATAATAGACTTAATGCACTCATCCGCTCTGGCTAATATAAGCATAGGCTTGCTTTTAATAAAATGAAATGTGAATTTATGGTTTGTGTACATTCAACATGTTGTTGATAACTGTGCTGCTTTTTTGGTTTGAAACAGGACATTTTAAACCGAAGCATATATAAATCACTTGTACCATATGTTTGTACTATACGACTGGGAAGTCTTTGTGGAGTTGTAAATTCCTTTCTCACGAGCACCATTTTGCCATTTGCTCATTTTTCAGCTTGCATTTACCGATCCTAAATTTATACAATAACAATAAATAATATCATTTTAGCAAAATTGCATTGATGGAAAAATGTAATACTAATATATATATATATATATATATATATATATAGAAAAAAATCCACCAACGAAATTTTAACGAAATGTGTTGAAACTTTCTTTCCTCGGATGAACTACCATGGAAATAGAAGCAAATTATACAAAATCAGGAAAATGTCATTTAAATTGCACAGGACATCAGAACATGCAAACAACTAATTTGCTTCTAGGAGCATCGCAGTATTATTATGGGTTTTCATTGTTCCTTATTTAAAACTGTTAAGAGTGCCTGCATGTGCTGTGTGTAAATGAAAGACCAATAAACTGAATACTTTTGTTTCAGGGATTTTTTCGTCTGTTAGTGTTCTGTATGTACTTCACATTTAAAAAAGTTTCAGCACTGCTATACTGGTAACATAAGCAATTCCGGAAGCATTTCTGAAGCACTTCTCTAAGGTTTGAAGATCCTTCACTTAATTTGGCTAAAGATGTACTGACACTGACTGCCCTTCTCTTGCTGCTTCTGTTCAGTCCCTGCATGCTTTCATAATCAGCATTCCTACTACAACTCTCTCTAACCATAAAACCCAGGACAGTTAGGCTATTAAAAACACTTTTGTTAGTTATATGGAGTGCGCATTTGGCTCACAACGAGACCATAGCTCACAGATTTTTCATAAGTAATTTTGGTCTCTTCTGAATAACATAACACATGTTTAGTTCTGTGGCAAAGCAGTTGCACAAAAACAAGGATTTATTCCTTGTCATAATATGGCAGCATCTTGTTTGGAGAGAAACATGATGAAAACAGATTTTCCATGACTGTAACGCTTGTTGGTGAAACACTGACAGGCTGGCTGGTAGTTTGTAAGAAGAAAATTGCATCTCAAACTGAATACGCTCAAGATTTTTGAGATGTGGAATAAAAGCTTTCTTATACAATTAAGATCAAATGTGTTCAAAAAAAAAAGCCAAATGTTGCTCTCTCTCTCTCTCTCTCTCTCTCTCTTTCTTCTTTTTTTTACTCCAGCCTTGTAAATATAATGTGGTATTTTCTACTGGCTTTAAACCTAAAATATTCTAAACAGTCAATTAATAATGGTAACAAAAAGGACATCCCTGACATATCTCACTGTAAACCCCTAATCTTTTAGACGTTTACTGATTTAAAACAATAATATCTTTTGAAAAACAAACTTTGTTTTTAAAAGCAAACATTACTTAATTATTACCAAAGCAAGCACAAACACAAATATGTTTATTAAGTTTGTAATAAACATATAAACACAATTGTCCTCATTAGATCAACTGCGAGAGGATTGTTTCAGGCTGAGGACAGTTTTGAACACAGATGGCTGGCTATGACATCATGAACTGGCAAAGCCTTAGATCATGAATGTTAATAAAGTGCAGCATGAATAATTAAACATGTTTTTTTTCAGTGCTTTGATGTAACGGATCAGGTTTATAGCACAATTCTCTCATTATATGAGACATGTATGAAACAACATGATCTCCTAAAAGTACTAAAATGATCTCAGGTTATTATCTTAAAACAAAGCCCTTTATGAACTACTAATAGTTCTTAAAATTTTTGTCAGTGAAAATAATTTTGTTGACTTGTATATATATTAAGCTACCTAGTCTCATGGCATATACTTACCTTGGTGCACTTTTTAGCGAGACACATGTACCAACAAGTACATATCACTGCAGTTTCCAAAAGAAATTAACACTAGATGCTGTAATACTTATTCTTTTTTACACAAATGTAGAGTTTCGATTAGTAAAGCATATTAATATGCTGGGATATTTGAAAAGTGATGCTTTTGAACGTTAACATCACACATATTCAGCTTCAGTATCTATGGGTTTTCGTAGACGTTAAGTTAGGTTGCCATGTTTGCAACATGATAGAGCATCAATTTTTAGCAACAGTCCACAGATATTTCAATTCTCAACCGCCGCAATACAATGCCAAAATCAATGTAATAAAAATGTGCCAGGGTTCACGTCTATGTTTTAGAGCCGGTTCTCTTTAAAACTGTTGCGAAACATAAGTCAGGTAAATACGGTGCTGCACAAAAAGTGCACAGAGGTACATATTTTTATGAGACCATGTTGGTATTAAGACGTTATAAACATGTCATGCTAAAAAGCATAAAATATTAAGAATTCTTAAGCCATTAAGTTTGTCTGCATGAGTGCAGATCTGTAACGGGTGGTTTGAAAAACTCCTTTCCTCAAGTAATTTCACATGGTACGAGGCAGCAAAGCAAATTCATGTAAATAGCATTTAAATTGCAAAACACTGTTTTCAAATGTCTACATTTGCTTAAGTGACTTGTCGTTTACTTTGTTAAAACTTTTATTTACGACCATGGTGCATGTCATACAGACCATTTGGACGGTTCAGAAAAAAATATTTGTGAATCTGCTTATTCATAAAAACTGCCATTAGCAAGCATGTCGGTTGATCCTAGCTTACGTAGCTAATTAACACTAAGCTTGGGGAACTTTAAAAGCTAGCTTATAAACCGTACAGGTGTGCGGTGAATACACAATTTTCACTGTGCATGTGAAATGCTAGGTGCTCAAGCAAGCATACCAGACTGCAAGGCCTGCTGGGATGTGATTACTGAATGCCTGCTTGATAAAACAAACTGCTCTTCAACTTGACTGTGCGCTGGAGGAATGATTTTCAATAAACAGACCTCCTGCGCTGAAGTGCAACCTTTAGATCTAGGAAAAGGAATGAAAATGTAGTTTATTTATTTATGGTCACATTACATGAAATATTGGACAGCGGGCTAAAACATAGGCCAGCTCCTACGTTTTTCAGTCGTATTTGCATACCTCTGAGGTTCCTGAATCTAACGCCAGCGGCACATAGGCCAAGTTCACACAGGAGAAGTATAGTAAATACACTCAGGTAGGCTATAAAATAACAGCAGTGTTGTTTGAAATATTAATACGACCTTGATGTGCTATGGCAAATAAATAATTATACTTTCAATATTTAACAAGTAATTATATTGTTGTCAGACCTATGTCTCAGTGTCTTGTTTTTCTCTCCCTTGTGTCTCCCCATATTTGGAGTTCCTGCCTTTGTCAAAGCTGGCATGATGCCACTTTTGGTGCGCGCTTTTAGCCGGGGCTGGACGACGAGACAATCCGCTGCAATCTTCTTGAGTGTGATTATCCCCTGATCAGGTTGATTATTCTTATTTTCTATTTAATTTGGTTCCGAGGTTGTCATTGAAGAAATACAAAAGGATTGTCAGTCTCGTCGTCGAGTCCCCTCTGAAGCACGCCACGTCTTGCCACCTCACCCTATGCCAGGAACCCCCGCATAGCACCCCAATGGCTCGGACCACCTGCCCAACCCAAAAGATCCCCATGTCTTCCGAAGCTCCAGTGCATCACAGAGATGATTCACACTCAGTGATCCCAGCAGACAAATCAATATAATGTCAGGTTGACGTTGGACATGACGTCAAACAGACACTGCATTTTGGTTGAGAACGAAAATGGGTTCGATGTTAGTATTTGCTGGCAATCTGACTTAACATTAGATTTTGGTTACACAACCTGAAAACAACAAATATCAATGTCAGTTAATGTCGGTATTGGACTTTAAATTATGAATTTTGGTCACTTGACGTTGCAAGTTAAATTAAATCAAATATCAACATCTTATGATGTTGTATGCCTGCTGGGATGTATATATACAACACACTGATCTTATTGATCCGTTTTCCACAGTATTTCAAAGTGACAACACTGAAATGTCACAACTCATTTAATGCAGCAGTGTGTGCTTATAATAAAGAAATATTGATATCTGTTTGTGTGAATGCTAATATAGTTATTATTCTAGTGATCTTAATAGTTTTCATTCTTGGCATAAATAAACATTTACGTGCCCCCATTTTTTCCCTTGTATCTTCTCTCATCTTGATTTGAAGCAAAAATCAACCATAAACATTTACATACTCTTGCCATATATTGGGGCATAATGAATGATCAAAATGAAGTAGTTAAAAAAAAAAATACTGTGTTCTTAAACACAAGCAGTCATCCGTCAGCCAGTGTTTTATCAATACGTGGAATCTTCATTTGCAGATTAATGTACAAAAGGACTATATTCCATTCAATGAAGTTTCCATGGTTGCGCTTGTGCCAGTGAAGGTAACATTCAAGGACTAAACATAGAAATAATTTAACCAGTGAGACTGATGGAAGCAGGATGGTCTGATTAAAACCATGAAAATAAATAATAAAAACACGCCTTCATATCTCACTCGCTGTTCCCTCCATTCAGTTTGCCTAAGCTATTTGCACACCATTTGAAAGACTGGGCGCCTTTGTACTCCTCTTAAATAGGATCTCTGCTGGCCTGCCTTCGCTGAAAAGCTAAGATACCAGCTTTTATATATCAAAATGTAGACATATGGACAAAATGAAATCTGATATGCATCAGAGACAAAACATTTATATGTAATATATAATATAATAAATAATAAAACATCTGAAGAGGTTTTGCATTGTGTCTGTTTATGCAATATTGTGGCATGTTTTAAAACGTGTTTGTTCCCTAAATAACAGTATGCATGGTGGATTTTGAATATAAACAGAAGCCTTCCTAACAACTTCCTAAAATTTGACGTCAAAGTTTTTTGACTTTTTCTTTTCCTGATGTATAGAATGTGAAAAACGAGCGAGCAGGATGTATAAAAGAGAAGCATTTGGCCTTGAAGAGTAGTGTTTCTGCTGTCCGAATGCTTCAAGATTTGACCATCTTCGCATAAACCTGTTTTTTTTTTTTCACAATGCCTCTTACATCTGTCAGTGTGGATGCACTGAAGAGCTCGAACACGTTCATATCAATTAACAAAAGAAGAGAGAGTGAATCTGAAAAAGAGATGAGGTTGTGGGCGGTTTCATCCTTATGTAATAGCGTTCTTTCTATTTGGATGGAACGCTGTGACCACACCTATTTTGACTGAAGGTTGGTTGATTTTTAACCCTGGGGCAGAGGCTAGGACTTTTAGAACTCAGACTCTACATACTAACAGTCTGCAAGAGAGCCTCAATGAGAAGGTAAACTACACTGACCTATTGTTGCTGTTTTTTTTATTGTAAAATGTTAGAATGCCATTCAGTAATTTTCTGAATGTACAATTTCTGAATAATTTTATGCAGTTATTTTTGTTAACATAATAAGTGATTAGTGCTCATGTTCAAACAAAGGGCTTTTCACTGTGCTGATCTTTTTCTGAAGTTGTGTTTGTTTGTATCTGACAGCGTTGTTATTGTTAACTGAGAAGGGTAACGCTTTATTTTAAAGTTGGACATTCTTCTAACAGTAGGTAGCTTTGCAACTACATGTCAACCAGCAGTCAATAGAATATTAGTAGACTGTCTGCTTAATATCTTCTAACACTTTATTTTGATTGGTCCACAGCATACTGCATACTGACTATCAGAAACTTGTTCTACTAACCCTAAACCTGCTCTAACAGTTTATTCTGAGCGTTAGTAGACATGTAGTTGCAAATGAATGAGAATTAGTTGACATGTAGTTGTCATGTAGTTACAATATAGAAATATTTGAGCTTGTATTTTGATGTGTGCGCAGGTCTCCAGGAGTCATTATGGAGTTAACGCAAGCTGATAGGTGCCATTTAGACAAGAGCAAACAGGACACAGGTTCTTTAGGAAACACTGATGACAGCCTGAAATTTGATAGTGGGCGCGTAGCCCATGACTTCAGCTGCATCCACGGCAAAGGTACAGCAAATACTCAAATGAAAGGGTTCATGGTGAAAAGTCTGAGCTTCTCTCTTGCAGCAGAACAATGGTACTAGAAACAATTTCTGAAAAGAAATATGGTCCAGCATTGTGGGATAATTCAGTCTTTTCAGTTTGATACTAAATGTAATGAATGTTTTGATTAAAACATGTTCAAACATGTTAAAGGAAGTGCAAATAGTGTGGTTTGACATTCAATTATCTATTCAAATATTGAAATGAATTGATAGGATGTATAACTTGCACTAAGCCTTTTTTGATAAAAGCTTTTCCACATGAAAAAGCAAATGCAAGTGTAATTTTGACTTAAATTTAATTAAACTAAGAGATTTATTTTTAGTTTAGCTACAATTACTCAGACAAAGTAAATACTTTTTATGCATTCAAATTATTTTCATTTAGCAGTGCTTGCAAAAGGTTTTCCAGTTTCCAAATGAAAAATGCAAATTTAACCACAGAACTGTGTTACAACGGCTCTAGAAACAAGCTGCTGTTGAAAAAATAATGACGCCATGCTGGTAAACAGTAAATTATAACCTTCAGACACTGATTGACAGCCCAACCTAGGCTAACTTTTTGAGCAATGTTGACAAGCAACTTTGGTTAATTTTGGCATCAAAGGCCAACCAGGTCTGACACAGGTCCCACAGCTGAATCCAGATATCATTTTGTTACTCGTTCTCAATAAGAACCCAAGCAACATTGCTCAAAAATGTTGAACCATGTATAATCTGCCTTAATGTCATGCAGATAAACTAAATGTTGTTTTCAACTTCCCTGTATCTAATTCATAGTGCTTGATGATACCCTTGTGAAAATTATGGTTTTACAACCAAAAAAGGTTGTTTAAACCACGTTGACCACAGATTAACCATAGTTTGCTACACAAATTATAATTTAACCATGCTATTTGAAATAAAACTGAGGTTATACAAATCGTAATCAATATGCCAAAAAAACATGGTAAATGCATTTTAAAAGTAAACCAATGGTTAACTTTCATGAGGGTACTGAACCTAAATCACAAATAAGTTGTTAAAACAAATTTGCATTTTGTGTTTGTTTAGATTTGCTCCCTGCTGAGGATGGGGAGGAAACAACCAAGCATTTCCTCCAGGAGCTAGTAAACATCTTGCTGGCCTACATCAGTAAATCTCTCAAATGCAGCTCCAAAGTGCTGGATTTCCACTATCCTCACCAACTTAAGGAAGGCCTGGAGGGCTTCAGCCTGGAGCTCCCTGACCAACCAGATAACCTGGAACAGCTGTTGGTGGACTGTAGAGACACACTTAAATATGGAGTTAAAACAGGTAAGGACGAGCAAAATAACACTGGGTTGTGTTTAGTAGAGAATTTTGTTAATGTTGTCCTTTAATGTTGCCAGGTCATCCAAGATTTTTTAACCAGCTGTCAACTGGACTTGACATCGTTGGTCTGGCAGGAGAATGGTTGACATCCACAGCAAATACGAACATGTAAGATAACGGTCAAAGTATAATTATGAATGAAGAGAAAAATAAATTTAAGGGTGGCTAGAGATGGATTAAACACATTTAAAATTAGGTATTGGGATGAAAATAATTATGTTTCAACATTGATTTACTGTATTCTTTTAACCAAGATAAGTTTAAAAAACTCTTAGTGAAGCCAAAATTGTAGACAGTAGAAGATTTCGAAATGACTATTTTAAGAGTTGAGGGTGAGTCAACGTTGACTCATTATAGGTGAACTATTCTATTAAGTTCCAGGTGTTCCTGGAGGGCAAAAGCCCTGCAAAGTTCAGATTCACTTCTAATGAAATGCACCTAATCCAACTAATTGAGACTTTCAGGCTTATTTAAAAACTACATTGTTTGACACCCCCGCTTTTAGTGGACTAATTGAAAAATCCTGACATTTGTGACATTTTCATTACAAACTATAAAAAAAAAAATCTTAAAATGAATTTAGAAAAAGCATTAAAGCAAACATTAAAGCAAAGTTTGTTTCCATCATGCCCTATTTCTTTCACATTTTATCAAGGCACGTATGTTCTTCTCTGTTTACAGGTTCACTTATGAAATATCCCCGGTCTTTATACTCATGGAGGAGGTAGTTCTGAGAAAAATGCATTCAATTATTGGATGGCCAGAGGAAGATGGAGATGGCATTTTTTGTCCTGGTAACAAGCTGAAAGCACAAAAATACAGGAAGCATTTATATTTGAATTTTGAAAAATGAACATTGGAACTTTTCCATCATTAGTAGTTCATTAAACAGCTAATGGCTTTCTCCGCAGGAGGCACCATGTCCAATCTGTACAGTGTGTTGTTGGCTAGATTTCATCTCTTTCCAGCAGTGAAGACCCAAGGGATGTCTGCGATACCTCGCTTGGCTCTGTTCACCTCCTCGCACGTATATGATCTCATTATTTTTTTCCTCCACTCTCAGCAGGCGTGCTATGACAGTTCCACTTACTCAATGAGACACATAGCACAACACATTTCAGCTATTACCTCCTGACCCGCTGATTGGGAGGTCAGACGTTACGTGTCACAGCAGTGTTTTTTAAAAGTGCTCGTAAACTGACGTTAATTCGAATATTTCATGTCTTGTTATGGTAAAGCAAAAGGTCAGATCATGTTAGCTGTTTGCCTGTGCATGTTTAACATACGCTTTCCTTATTAGAGTCATTATTCAATCAAGAAGTCTGCAGCGGTTCTCGGCATCGGCTCTGAAAACGTTATAGTCGTCAGATGTGATGAAAGGTAAGACCGCTGGATGGAATCATAAGTTCATCATTTGCTATGTGTCCAGTTTACCGAGATTAATCAAACGTTTGGTTTCTCTCTGTGAGGGGGAAAATGATCTCATCGGAACTGAACTCCGCATAGAGGCAGCAAAGTCTAAGGTTGGTCAAATGAGCTGACTTGAGTTTTAGTATACGGACCAGTTATGGCTATTATGGCTATTATTAAAACATTTAAAAATGAAACAATTAAAAAAATTAATTTAAAACATTTAATTGAAGAAGAAACAACAAAACATATAAAATATACAATATATATATATATATATATATATATATATATATATATATATATATATATATATATATATATATAATTTATATGATATTATAAGAAGGCCAGAAAAAAAAGTAATAATAAAGTTGAACCTTACGTAACTGTTCCTGATAATCTGAATGAAAGGTAACATATAAAGGTAACATATAAGCATATTGGGAGATTGTTGCAGAGTTTGGGTGCTAAATATGAGAAGGATTTGCTGCCCTCAGTTGATTTTGATATTCTAGATATTATCAAATGGCCAGTTTTTTAGAACGCAGTAGATGTGGAGGACTATAATGCGATAGGAGCTCACTCAAATAGGAGCTAAGCCATTCAAGGCTTTTTAAGTTATTAATAAGATTTTCAAATCTATACAATGTTTAATAGGGAGCCGATACAGAACCGGTCTAATATGGTCATACTTCCTGGTTTTAGTAAGGACTCTAGCTGCTGCATTTTGGACCAGCTGTAGATTGTTTACCAAGTATGCATTACAATAATCTAACTTTTAGCGTGAATTAGCATTCCTGCATTTGACATTCAGAGCATAGGTCACAATTTGTCAAAATGTTTTTGAGTTGGAAAAATGCAGTTCTACAAATACTAGAAATGTGTCTTTCAAAGATTCAAGATTGATCTGCAGTTGGGTCAAGTAGATTTTTTTTTTAACGAGAGGCTTAATAACAGCCGATTTGAAGGTTTTGAGGACATATCCATATGACAATGATATAATAATAATAGCCAAAAAAGGATCTATGACTTCTGGAAGCACCTCTTTAGTTTATATGGAATAGGATACGAACATACATGTTGTTGGTTTAGATGATTTTATATATTTAAAGTTATAGTTTATATATTTCTTCCTCTCCTGTAGTAGAGAATGAGTGGAATCTGATGTGATAGTGTAGCTGACGGCTGCATGGTTACAGTTTTATTTCTGATAGTATCGATCTTAGAAGTAAAGTTCATAAAGTCATAGCTGTGCTCTTCAGAAATGTCAACACCTGTGTGCTCATTAGACCAGTCAGATCTTCCCTAAACGTAAAGGAGCAACTGTATCTAAAGTGCTAGAAAAGAGAGAGACCATAGTTTTTGTTGCATCATCAAGTTTTTCTGCTCTGTTGGATGTGCTGACGAATTGAGATAAACCATGAAGATTACTCACGAAGCAGTCTTTTGTGGTAGAAGTGCTGGTTCTACCATACATGTAACAAGAAGTGGAATTTACAGTTTACAGCTATATGGAGTTTACAAAAGACTAGATAATGATCTGAGATATCATTGCTTTGCTGCATAATCTACCTACTGACTATAGGTAACCTTTCAAGAACATGTCAGCTTATTCTAACCCTAAACCTACCAGTCTACTAATACTCTACTAACACTCTAATGAAAGTTGGATGACATGTAAGTGCAAAGGTACTTATTCTTAACAGAATGTTCAGAATTTTTTATTTGTTGAACATCAGGGGACAGACATAGTCTCTATAGTGTAATATGAAGGTGAAAGAGCTGAGAATTAACTGGCAAGTCAAGTCTGCTCAAGATTTGAGATAATTACCAGTATTTGTCTGACTAGTAAATGTCTGAGGTTTTATTTAAACAGATTCTATTATTACCATTCTTATAGTCTCAGATTCAACCAAGGTAAAAATATCTAAACGTAATAATGGACGGAGCATAATTGTCTTGTTTTTAGCAGATTTCAGATCTAATATTTATAACTACAAAGAAGCCAGCAAATTCATTGTGCATTGTAAAATAAATGCAATACAAATGCATTGTAAATGCAAAAAAACCTGTACCTTAAATACACTAAAAATAAAGTTCCCGTATAGAATCCATTGCTATTTGCACTTAGTGTAAATATCATTTAAGAACACATGCTATTTTGACTTATTGCAAACAGCATCTAATGGCTATTTACGCTTAGCCTCTGTCTTTATTTACACTTAGTACAAATAGCCCTTGTCTAAAATAAATGCCAGTTCTACTACTTTAAGATGTAAGCTTTAACATGATAAACTGATGGTTTATCTGTTATACTGTAGCCAATTTAGATTTGAATTTATCCTGCAATGTGATAAATGTTCATGAATGGGACATTTTTATGCTTTTCTTTTCCTTTTTCCTAAAATTATCTTGTAGGTTAAATACAGCCATTCCATATTTAATTAAGTTCCAATAAAATGTAAGTTTCTGGATTTTTTTTTTTTTGCACATGAAATTGCTAATGCATTTCGTAAACAATTACTAAGAGACAGTAAGTAACACTGAATTAAATGTGAAATTTTGTATGAATAGTATTTTGATGTAAAGACCAATTCATACTGCTCAGATAGATAAACAGCAAAAGCTTTAGATTCAGGCATCTGTTAGCTTGGGTGTGTGCTTATTTTTGTTGACCGAATATATTGAACTGGCGTTTGTTGGGTGTTGTAATGTACTGAAAGTAATATACTGTAATCTGGTAAACTTAAAAAAATTTAAAAACACGAATAAAATATTATTAGAATATGTTAGACAAGAATTTCTATTTCATTCTCATTCTACTATAACATGTCATGCTTCGTTTAATGTGTTATTTGCTGTTCCTTTGCAATTAATTTTCTTTGGTAAAATAGTTTCAATACGTTTTTTTTTTTTTTTTTTTTTTTTTCAGTGTGTGATATTTTTTCTACATCCCTCTTTGCTGTGTATAGGGTCTGGTGCCATTCTATGTCAACGCAACTGCAGGAACCACAGTCTATGGAGCTTTTGACCCTCTGAACGAAATTGCAGACATCTGTAAAAAACATGGCATATGGATGCATGTGGATGTAATATGTTTTATCTTATCAGGTACGTTTTATTAAATATAGTCAGTATGATTTAGAGCTTTAATGTTGTCACTTCCTTTAGGCTGCTTGGGGTGGAGGCATGCTTCTGTCCAACAAACATCGTGTGAAACTGCAAGGAATTGAAAGGTAGGCTAAATCAGTCATCTTGATTGTATAATGTGTTGCTCAGTGGCATAAGCAACGCCAAGGTCATGGGTTTGATTTACGGTAAATTCATGAATTGATTCAGGAAAATTTACACCTTGAGAGCAGTGCAAATTGCTTTGGATAAAAGCCTCGACTAAAAGCATAATTGTTAACTGGGAAACATTCAGTCCATTTAACAGTTGGGAGAGCAGATATCATTGTTTAGTGGTGTAAACAACTCGGAAAGAGTCCAGTTTAACTCTATTAGAGATTGATTGATACCTGCAAATTTGCAGTGTGCCACAGAACAATAATGGGGTGATTGTTTTCAAGGCTTGTAACATTTTCTGATCCCATTGATGAAATAATGAAATATATATAAAAAAAGGATGAATACATGGCCAATGGGCAAGTAACTACTAGCTAATTACAATTAGTGTTCCATATTCTAAAGTTTTACCACACTTCATATGTGGTAACACTTTATTTTAGGGTCTCTTTATTGGAACTAATGGCTATTCGCATGTATATTACTAGAATATAAGTAATATATTAGTACTAATTAAGCACATATTAATTAAACCTATTCTACATTTACTTATTCTACATCCCTAATCCTACTCAATACTTAAACTTACCGACTACCTACTATTGATAAGCAGAAAACTACGAATTTATTGTTCCCTAGTCTACAGTTTTACCTAGTAAGTTTATGTTCCCATGCTACCGGTTTATATAGCTGGACTATCTAGGTGCTTTCAAATCTTGTTAGCTAATGCAAGCATGGGCTGCTTCAGCTGCCTTAAATGTCAGCATTCAATTCTTTGGACACTTCTTCAACATCCCTCTGTTTCTTCTTCTTTTAATCAACACAAAGTGCCGCCTTCATTGCTATTATGTATGCTGTTCAGCGGGATAATTTATGTAATTTCTCTACAATTTTACCTCCAAAAGGAGTGTGGTGAAAGCACATTGACATTTACTCTGCAAGACTGTTAAAATGTATAACCCACTCACCCCCCATCAGCCTAAAAACCTACTTTATTTCTTTCATTTCTTTTGTACTGCTGGTTGGTCAGAACCTGCAATTACAGCCCTGCTCCTAGAATACATCAAACTGATACAAAGTTTCTGTCTAATGGATTCCACCTCCACTTTCACCTCCATTTCAAAAATCATTTTATATTTTGAATGTGTACTTTAAATTGGTGGAATTATTTCGACATCTAACGTCATCAGGCTATAATATGCTTTCATCCAGAGCCCATTCTGTGACCTGGAACCCCCACAAGATGATGGGCGTCCCATTGCAATGCTCAACCATTCTGGTGAAGAAAAAGGTGAGCTGAGCTGGAAAGTTTAATCAATGCTGTTAAGATTGAATTAAAAATAGTATTTATTTTAAAAATATTATAATATTGAAGAAATATTTTTCACACCATAGGACACAATCCAATTTTTATTTGTCAAGTAATATATTTGTATATATATATATATATATATATATATATATATATATATATATATATATATATATATATTACCATTTTGAAGAAACCGAAGAGTTGTCAATAGAGTGGACCAGCAGGGTTAAAGTTTTCAAATTGCGTGTTCAATCTCGAAATCTCTCAAACGCCTCTACACAATCCCAGCCAAGGAATTAAGGTCTTATCTAGCTAAACGATCAATCTTCTTCTAAAAGAAAAAAGAAAATAATAAAACGCCTTTTCGACTTCATGCATTACATAATCACACTGGAAAGGTCACTTGTGATGTAGGCGGAATCCAGTGTTTACAAAGTAAACGTGCAAAGAAAGGTCAAATGCCCTTTACAAAAAAACTTGAACAGAAAAAAAATGAGATTAGTTTTTGGCCCTACCGTACCTTTTTGAAAAGTCAAGCACGCTCATCGCAGAGCTAGTGCAACATGAGCATTTGTGGATAAAATGGTTGATCATTTTGTTAGATAAGACCCTTGTTCCTTGACTTGGATTATGTTAATAGTTCACCAAAAAATGAAAATTAGCCCATATTTTACTCACCCTGAAGTCATCCTAGCTGTATGTGACTGTCTTCTTTCAAACTAACACAGTCAGAGTGTTTTAAAAAAGAAATCCTGGCTCTTTCAGGCTTGGTAATGCTCGTGGATAGCAGCCATTATTTTGAAGCTCTGTAAATCGGATATATCTGCAGGTTCTGCAACGTAAAACTATCCTAAACGCCTTCTGGGGTTATCGCATATCCCATTTTTTTAAAACTCTGACTGTGTTTGTCTGAAAGTGATATACACCTAGGATGGCTTCGAGGTAAAATAGTAAAATATGGCCTACTTTTTATTTTTGGGTGAACTATTCCTTTGACATTGCGCCTCAGTGTCGGTAGTCGGTAGGCTTATATGATTGTTGTATTTTTCCCCCAATTTTCCTGAGTGACACAGTTGGATGTCAATATCAATATCTGACCACAAATGATTGCAGAGCATGCAAGAAAGTCAAAGAAAGATTCAAGGCTTTGTCAAGAACAGTGGGCAGCTTTACTGTTTAGGACGAACCAGGAAATCATACACTTTCACAACAGGCTGTAAAGAGTCATTGATGCTTTAGGAGGTATTGAAAAACAAGGCTATCTAAGGGCCGTGTGTTGTTCTCAGGGCCTCCTGCAGGAATGTAATCAGCTGTGTGCCGAGTATCTCTTCCAACCTGACAAACACTACGATGTGTCCTACGACACCGGAGACAAAAGCATTCAGTGTGGACGGCACGTAGACGTCTTCAAACTCTGGCTCATGTGGAAGGCGAAGGTACGACACATAATCTCCTCACACAAACTAAAAATGTGTTTTCAACCACCATCAGCGAAGTGAGCCGGGAAATGACAGCTCCCACACAAAAGAGATAAGATAGAAGTAGAGATTGCACACCAATTATTTAAGATAAATATATTTTATTTATTCTTTTATATAACTATATTCTATTAAAAATCTACTTTTAAAATGTGTATTTCTCTGTTGTGCATCATAAAAACACAAAGGGGCTACAAAGATTTAAATATGACAAAAATCATCCGAATCATCATTTTCTTTTCTAATATTAAATAATTCTTTGTAGGGTTCCGAGGGTTTTGAAGCACAGATCAACCACTGCTTAGAAAATGCAGAGTATCTTTACTACAAGCTAAAAAGAAGAACAGACTTTCAGCTTGTATTCAAAGGAAAGGTATAAGTGTCACGTTTCTGCAAATCCTTAGCATATTTTAAGATGGAAATAGCTGAATAATTCTAACAGTTGTTAGAGCTCATCACTTCATGATTTCATATGCATTTCATGTATTATTTCAGCCCGAACACAGCAACGTCTGCTTTTGGTATCTTCCGAAACGACTGCAAAGCATTCCTCCAGGCCCAGAGCGAGACAGAGAACTTCACATGGTAAACCTTTTCATTTCTTACTTAACCAGCAAATGCAGGAAGATAAATTAGTCCATCTTTGCTTATTTACAGAGCGCTTACCGTTATCTGCTTATAAGATGACATTATGAATTCCCACAGGTGGCTCCAAAAATCAAGACAAAGATGATGGAGGAAGGATTCACGATGATTGCCTATCAACCTCTGGAAGACAAAGTCAATTTTTTCCGCTGTGTTTTTTCCAACCCAGCCACTCAGAGAGAGGATGTGGACTTTCTAATACGAGAAATCGCTCGTCTGGGCTGTGAACTCTAGAGATTCTTTCTTAAAAAAAACTACAGGATTAATATTTATTTATAGCCTTCATACCTCTTGCAGTTGTCATACAGCACTTTTTTTTTTTTTTTTTAACATCTTTGAACATTTATAATAATATTAGCAATTATGAATAATTCATTCTTCGTCTAGGTGAAGTGTATTATACCTGATCTCCGTTACAAATCCTGTAGTTTTGACGAACATCAACTAAACTTTATTATAAATGAGATTTGAAAGGCATATATAATACTAAAATGATCATATAAATAATAATTTATTAAATAAATAATATTGGAGCTACATGACCAAAGGGAATAGTTGATCGTTGCTGGTTTTCATGAAGCCAGCGTGTTGATGTAAGATGAGTCATTCCCTATATACCATGTCTATACTGCACCTAATCAATGTTACAAATGTTTTGTGTGTGTGTGTGTGTGAATTTTGAAGGGAATTGCTCAGGTTTCTGTCGAAATGTTCTGCAGTCTGCTAGTGCCTCCTGCTGGTAGGATCCAATAAAGCTACTAAATGAATAGGCCTTAATTATGAGATTGTGAAATACCGAACACTGAGGGGGGAGTCAAACATTCATGACGGCATTCATTTAAATAGCATGTTTAAATTAACTTGCTCAAATCGAGCACATCTTTGATTTTTATCACATTTTCGTCTGAATGTGTAGCTTTTCATGGTTCACTCGTAAGCGCGAGAAAAGGATTTTACACATTTATTTATTTGTATACCGCCTGCTGTTCTAGCTCCATTAAGAATAAAATTCTATAGCATGCAGGTCCGTCTGAATTTAGGTTTGTTATTGCAGCGCAAGCCTGGGATTAATTTGCCTTCAAGCCTACAAATGACAGTTAAGATTGAAAATCGGTCAGAACAGATGGGTTTTTTTTACGCCTTTTATCCCAGGCTCTTTGTCCCGACAATATTTTTTATCCATATATTCCCAAATATATATTTCAAAAGCATATGACAACATCCTCGTGCAGCGCGTAAGAGGATTTGTGAGCGTGTGACTGTGAAGATGGATTGTGTCAGTGTTGTGTGTTAATGGCCTGTTAAAGGCCCCTTTGGATAGGTGATTTACTAAAGTTAGAGGAGAAACCGACATGTGGACAACACCATCAATCATGTACAGTGCAGCCTGGCGCTTTGCATGATTTTAGCAAATGCTGGCAGTTCTGTTGCATGTTGACAGATGCAGGCCGAGGTAAATGATGTGTGCTCTTTTGGCATTGTTAGGCAGAGCTCTAAATATGCATACTGACACAAGAACATGGCCAAAAAATGTGGAGTCTGTTGGAATACCGCATCGATATATTCATTTTGTTTTAATTAAATTAATCTTTTCATTTTCAAGAAATGGGATTAAAGAGATGTCCTCCTGTTGTTACTGTATGTGTAAAAAAACAGGGCATAATGTGCTGTAATAATACAATTGAATTTTCTTTTTGAATTGAATAGGGGTTTTTTAGGTGTTTTACCTGTATTTGAAATTGTGCATTTGCATATGTATATAACCAGTAAAAATAATATAAAATAAGCAGTACTTTTTTTACATTTACAGGTTTGAAATGTAAAACTAAATATATAGCAGGGTAGAAGCACAAATGTCAAAATTTTGCATCTAATGTCAAATTTATCTCACGATTTTCAGTGTTACGTTTTTAACTTACGTCAATTATTATATAATTATGATTTACCAAAGCATGTTTTTTTTTCTTATGTGGCAGAATTAAGCTTCTATATTAATGGGCTTTCGTAGATCATAGTGAATATGTTTAGTTTTCTCTAACGGCGAACAACGTTTGGGCAAAGAGACAGCATGACTATATGCTTTATGCAGCTGTGGTAAAAGGGTGTTAATTTTAAGTACAGCATGTACAAAATTGTACTGTCAAATGCTTGTCATTATTTTGCCACAAGATATTTTTCTTTCATGTCACATGATTTTTCATACCACATCAGGTCCTGTTGTAATGCTAGCTGGCCTGCTTGATCACAATTTAAAAGCATTGCAGAATGTATTTACTATATGTCCCAAGATTTGTAAAAGCATTGATCTGCATCACAGTATGAAATGATAAAATGCATACAACAGAGATTCATGCTATTTTTATAGAATTCCAAGAACAAGACGTGGAAAAAAAGTACTGTCATCAATCAAGTGTGATGGGTGGTGTTGACAGCTTTTGATGCAGATGGGTGAGCTGCATTGGGCCAGAGCTCATCTCACATTTGATATCAATATACAAATGCGATAAATCAGAAAAAGTAGGAAAATTACTATTTGGTTTTAATTTTATTTAACTAATGCATATACAGGGAGTGCAGAATTATTAGGCAAATGAGTATTTTGACCACATCATCCTCTTCATGCATGTTGTCTTACTCCAAGCTGTATAGGCTCGAAAGCCTACTACCAATTAAGCATATTAGGTGATGTGCATCTCAGTAACGAGAAGGGGTGTGGTCTAATGACATCAACACCCTATATCAGGTGTGCATAATTATTAGGCAACTTCCTTTCCTTTGGCAAAATGGGTCAAAAGAAAGACTTGACAGGCTCCGAAAAGTCAAAAATAGTGAGATATCTTGCAGAGGGATGCAGCACTCTTAAAGCTAAGCTTCTGAAGCGTGCTCATCGAACAATCAAGCGTTTCATTCAAAATAGTCAACAGGGTCGCAAGAAGCGTGTGAAAAAACCAAGGCGTAAAATAACTGCCCGTGAACTGAGAAAAGTCAAGCGTGCAGCTGACAGGATGCCACTTGCCACCAGTTTTGCCATATTTCAGAGCTGCAACATCACTGGAGTGCCCAAAAGCACAAGGTGTGCAATACTCGGAGACATGGCCAAGGTAAGAAAGGCTGAAAAACGACCACCACTGAACAAGACACACAAGCTGATAAGTCAAGACTGGGCCAAGAAATATCTCAAGACTGATTTTTCTAAGGTTTTATGGACTGATGAAATGAGAATGAGTCTTGATGGTCCCGTGGCTGGATCGGTAAAGAGCTCCAGTCCGACTCAGACGCCAGCGAGGTGGAGTACTGGTTTGGGCTGGTATCATCAAAGATGAGCTTGTGGGGCCTTTTTGGGTTGAGGATGGAGTCAAGCTCAACTCCCAGTCCTACTGCCAGTTTCTGGAAGACACCTTCTTCAAGCAGTGGTACAGGAAGAAGTCTGCATCCTTCAAGAAAAACATGATTTTCATGCAGGACAATGCTCCACAGCATGGTTGGCAAGAAAGGGTCTAAAAGAAGAAAAACTAATGACTTGGCCTCCTTGTTCACCTGATCTGAACCCCATAGAGAACCTGTGGTCCATCATGAAATGTGAGATTTACAAGGAAGGAAAAAGGTACACCTCTCTGAACGGTGTCTGGGAGGCTGTGGTTGCTGCTGCTGCAATGTTGATGGTGAACAGATCAAAACACTGACAGAATCCATGGATGGCAGGCTTTTGAGTGTCCTTGCAAAGAAAGGTGGCTATATTGGTCACTGATTTGTTTTGGTTTTATTTTTGAATGTCAGAAATGTATATTTGTGAATGTTGAGATGTTGTTATATTGGTTTCACTGGTGAAAATAAATGATTGAAATGAGTATTATATTTAAGTTGCCTAATACTTATGCACAGTAATAGCCACCTGCACACACGGATATCCTCCTAAAATAGTTAAAACTAAAAACTACTTCCAAAAATATTCAGCTTTGATAGTTTTTCGGGTTCATTGAGAACATGGTTGTTGTTGAATAATAAAATTAATCCTCAAAAATACTACTTGCCTAATAATTCTGCACTCCCTGTATTACACACATTGAATTAAAACCAGTAACAGTAACAAACCATTAGTAATGAGTTCCCAGACCCAGTAACATTGCAAGGACATAGGTAAAACATGTGTATGCTTTCCTCTGAACATTAACAAGGCGCAGCACATGCATGTTCTCCGTCAGCAGCGCCATGTTTACACGCAGAGGAAAGCATGCGCATTTGTCATCATACATAATGGCGGATGCAGAATATATCCTTACATTTCTATATCTGGTAAAATTGCATTGCTGTCTACGGCGGAGCAGAGAGCTATGAGATTACATCAAAAATATCTTAATTTGCGTTCAGAAGATTAACTTTAATTTTTGAGTGAATTATCCCTTTAATGGTATGTCCAACAGGTTTCTGATAACATAATTAGTAATACCTGAGAAACATGCCTCTGTGAGACATACTACCAGGGTCAGATTGGGGTCACAGAAGTTACTTAAAGTATGCTCAATATGGCTGCATTTATTTGGTAAAAAATACAAAAAAAACAGCAATATTACGAAATATTACAATTTAAAATTTTAAATATATATTCCTGTGATGGGAAAAGATGAATTTTCAGCAGTCTTCAGTTTCATATGATGCTTTAGAAATCATGCTAATTTGACACTCAAGAAACATTTCTTATTATCAATGTTGAAAACGATACTTTTGTGGAAAACATGTTTTTCCGGGCAGGATTCTTTGAATAATAAAGCTTAAAATATCTAAATCTGTATATCTATATACATTTTTGTTTTAAATGAAATGTAAACGTCTTCACGTTTTAATTTTGATCAATTTAATGTATCGTTGCTGAATAAAAGTATTAATTTCTTTTCAAAACAATCTAACTGGCCCTAAATGAACAGTAACATCTTTTTAAGCAGCATGTAGAAGAGTCAAAATGTTGTCATCATATTAATTTGTTTTAAATGACGTAAAAATTATGCCACACAAACCAAAGACTGATGTTTTCACTCTTTTAATCAAATGCAAAGTCAGAACCCATTAGTAAAAAAAAAAAAAAAAAAAGGAACAGTTTCTTACCATAAAAACATTTGATTTGTGGAATTTTTAAAGAAACCGCTTAGCTTAAACACCTTAAAACATACAGCAATCCAACACAGCAATAAACAGCATTTAAAGGCAGTGCAGCCATTTATGTAGCAATATGCAGTTTCATTTCTACATTTAGTGTTCAGTCACAAACTCCTACAGACTGTCAATAACGCACAGCTCTACTGTAGTATTACAGACCAAGTTAATTTCCCTCAGGTACATACAAGACATGCAAATACAGAGTCAATACTGCTAGATTCTTTAACGACATTTCTGCACATTATCTGAACAAATTCCCAACAAATTAACAAATCAGGGCTTTCAAAGACTTCTGAAATACCACAAATTGCATAGATTGTGCCCTTGACTTCTTTCATTCCCTTCTTCTCATCCATCATATATACACACACAAGTCACCATAGCTATGTGATATACATAGATCACAATCACATCTGAAATCAGAAGAGATTCCAAACCAATAATCGGTCCCTCACAAGTGAATTTCATGAACCCGTCTCACCCGCAGGAAATAATAGTGAAGCGTTTGGACACGCAGGACATGTTATGCAACACGATCCCAAGCAAAAAAATCAAAATGAATGCCACCAGTAGCACAGTGCAAACCCCCGTCCAAGCCGTGTTTTTAACCGCCACCACCTCCTCCACCTCCTCCTCCTCCTCCTCCATCCCCTCCTCACCTGCGTCGTCCCCCAGCCCGAGGCTCCCCCCGTCAGAGACGTTTAACCCCCCAACACTTTTAGGGACAAACCGGCACGCCGGCTGTCCGGGAAGCAAAGCCTCATCGGTGTCCAGAGGGACGGGCAGCAGGTAACAGCTGCTGTTGGGCAAGTGTATAAAGATGGGAGTGTGTTCGGAGGAGTGTGACAGACTGATAATGGAAAGTACTTCCGGGTCGTCTGGAAGATGGGAAACGGAAAGTCCGTTGGGGATCTGCGTCACGCAACGACACCAAGGACAGCGGAGCTCTCTCTGGCTGAGCCTCATCTGGCTCAGACACACGGAGCAGCAGGTATGCTGGCAGTGCAGGAGTTTAGGACGGCGCCATTGGCTGAAGTAGTTGAAACATATCTGGCACTCAAGCCTGGAGTTCTGGGACAAGGTGTCCATCATCTTTAAAACGCTCTTCGCTTGCTTTAATGACAGTATTCTTGTCGATTTGTATCACCAATGCACTTCTCCGTCAACCGCTCCGCGCCGATTGGGGCCTTCAGCGTTTTAATCCACGTCTGGCTCGGCCTGCGGAAGAGAGACAAATATGTTGTATCAAAACAAACCGTCAAGAATTTAATCCAGGGGATAGTTTTTGGCACACGCAAGGAAGAGGGGGTTCGTTTATTATGCTCTAGCTGTGAGCTAGATCTAAATTCTTGTCAGGCTTGACTTCGATGTAGACGTCCTGGATAAGTAAACAAATCAGCAGGGATTAGGACTGACACAGTCACCCTAAGCCGAGACAACGATGGTGAAGAATGCTTAGGCTAAATCGCGTACGCGAGATGAAAACAAAACAGCTTAATTGGATAATTATCTGCGAGCATGTGAAATGACTTGATAGCTTACCATGGGTTTAGTATAGATCCAAGCAGGGCTTTGAATCATTCGATGAGCGCAGTTGGAAATAAAAGCAGTTCACAGGAATATCTTTCCCCATCTAATGATGAAATGGCTCTGAAAAAGGAAATAAAATAATGATAATAAAAAATAGGTACTTGCTGTTAAATGTGCCGGTTTTTAAGTTGTGCCCTAAACGAGATGATATTGAAGGTGAACTAAAGCTTTTTGAATATTTTTTAATATTCTTAAATGTATTATTTGAAAATGGAAGAATGTATCTGTAACGTATAGCCACAGAATGCATCTTTACCAATAACACAGGGCTTTTTTTTTTCCATTTATTGGTGAAGTGTGTCATAAGATTAACAATCACTGGGGACTAAACAACAAACTAAAAAATTATGAAAAAAAACATTGAGTAATTTTGCTGTGCATTGTTCATATTACATAAAACAGTATGTATGAAAACGGTGAATTGATTGTGTTTTATTAGAACAAAAAAAAAAAAAAAAAAAAAAAAAAAAAGTACATTCTCTTAGCTTACCTAAATGCATCTGATATACAGCTACAATTGGTTTAGATTAATTATTTAATAAATCAGTAATCTTAAAACAAAAAATTATGGTTTTATAGACTGGCAATTCATCAACATCTACAATCTTTATACCCTAACAACTTCCATACTTCAAATATTTCAAAATACACAGTTGCTATACAGTAAGTGAATTGAAATGTATTTCAAGATTGAAAATGTACTTTCTGCCATTAGAAGCATTTGCAATACTTTTGGCATAACACTTTATTTTGGTTTATATTTTTATGAACATGTCAGCTAAGTTCGATGGAGTGCAAGTAGACTGTCTGATCATTATCTGCTCACACTTTATTTTGATGATCTACCAACAGACGTTCTACTGACTATAGGAAACCTTTCAAGAACATGCCAACTTATTCTAACCCTAACCCTACCAGTCTACTAACTCTCTAATGAGAGTCAGGAATATGCAGCCGCAATGTTATTCATAGTCAGCAGAACGTGTTAAAGGGACCATTAAAATAAAGTCAAACCGAAGGTTCAAAATTATTTCAGATTTTAAAAAATTGGCACTGTTAACAACATGCATTTAGCATAGATTTGAAACATTTCTGCCAGAAACTATTTTTATTATTTTTTTGCAGAACAGATACATTTTTGCTGTGTGATGCATAAAAAAAAATTTTTCTTGAGAAATGCTTATCACTTTCTACATTTCTCAATCGGAGTAAAAAAAACGTATTTCTAAACACATGATCACGATACCTTGCCAAATGAATCAAATATACGGTTTAATATTTATAATAAAATACATCACTGTTTTCTGGTAACAATATAACCTTGTAATCAGGGTTGCTTTATTGCCATAAAATGCTGTTTTACTCAATGGCTAGTGTCATGGTTAATGGCTTAAGAGTGTTTATATGGCTACACAATGGGAGTACAAATTTTCACTAGATGAAAAACTTCCCCTTACAAGCAACAGCAAAATGTGACCCAGTTCAGCTGAGCCCATAGGCACAATTTCTGAAACCTGCATGACACATGACTATTAGCATGCATGAAGCTGACCAATGAACGAGAGTTCAAAACCCCTCCAGCACTCAAACTTCCTTCTGACCTTAACCAGTTCAGAGCTTAAAAACATTTCCTAACCTCATCTAAAATTTATTCGAGGGCATTTGTTTCCTTCAGGTACTGTACGGCTAATATGCATTTTAATTGCTTGGCTCAATGCTTGTCACTAAAGGAGAAATACTCAAGGCAAAAATGAAGTGTACACGTCAATCACTAAAAAAAAAAAAACAAAAACAACGAAAGCTTATCAAGTAAAGATAAACGACTTGTGGCCACGTTTTCAGCATAAGCCTCACTCCAGACTTCCTGTTATTACACTTACAGCCATAACATCATAATTTGCTCATGTGACCGTGACATGCAAAACAAAACAGTTCTTCTCTTTCAAGTTTATACCATGTAAGTAATTGCTCATATACGTATAATTCCTCTCCATCCCTTGAGGAGAAAAATAATTAATAATGCAATTAAGCCTGCTATTGTAGTATGAATGGACGGACGCCCCTGAGGGCTCATCCGTTATTAGGTGCACATTATCTTGTGATATAGAAGCGGGAATATTTCCCTCCTCTTTGGGACTTCCTATCAAAACGCATTAATGCAATCTCATAGACGGCTTTAGAAAATTACAGACATGAATACATTTAATTTACTAATAAATCTAAGAGGCTTTACGCAAACTTTTTTTGAAGAAGAAGAAGTAGTCGTGATTATTTCACGCTCATCAAAAAAAGCGCACGGAAAATAAAACAAATGTGGATGCTACGAATCTAGATCACCGTTATACAGAATCTGCTCGCTTCTCGTAATATTTCAGTTACCGTGAAAACCAGTCCAGCACAATTTCCTTCAGCAATTCTGGTACGGCACACAGGGGAGAAAACGTGCCAATCTATTAAAAGTCCTGTGGGCACATTTACTAAATCATGAAATATTTGAGAAGGTGTAACCTTGAGAACATGTCCTTTGAGTTCTCACTTTTGTACTGGCATCAATCTTTCATTTTATGCTGAGCAAGCTGGCTTTCACTTAACGTATTTTCTACCCGGATTTTTTTTTTTTTTTTTTTTTTAAACAACTAAGGATCAAGTGCACGACTAAAGAAATACAATGGGATTGGTACACGAGATGCGCCTCACAAGATATTATCAAATGAGAAACTACGCTTTTGTGATTTTATCTTTAAAGAAACATGAATCCCATGGTGGAAGCTTCACTGAGGGTCAACCTTCTGTGCCGTGTCTCGAAAACGAAGACAATGAAACAAGCCGATAACAATCCATCAGCTGTGCTACACAGCGTCAACCTGACGGATGCAGCTGAATCTGAGGATTTGTCAGAAAGGGGGTAAAGAAAAGGGGGGAAAAATGAAAACGTCAATTAAAAACTAAGGCCGTGAGCCGTTTCTCAAGGGCAATGCGCTGACTAGAGCAGGTGGGGAGGGGCTCTATTCATGCATGCCCTTGGCCTTTACTTTTTGGTGCCTTTTTTTTTTTACTTCATGCAACATAAGACGCCTCTGAGATGTTGGCGTTACAAATCATCACCTCCCAACGTTAACCTGCAGAAATGAGGAGCATCCCAGGGCAACACATAGTTAATGCGGCAAAGTCGCACAGATCTTCATGCGTGTTTATTTTTGAAACGAAACTTCGGCTCAGCAGGGTGTGTGACAGGAAGCAGATAAGCGTTTAACTTTGTACCGAAATGCTGTCTGAACGGGTGTCAAATTAACAGACCTCTTACAGTGATTAAAGCACATGCCGATCATCAACAAACCCCCACGTTAATAATAAAACCACATGTATAGAGGAAAGGCAGCCCGAATCCTGAGTGCATCAAGCAGTTGTCTGATAGCAAAGCTCTGAGATTAGATAATTAGTAAATTCCACAGATATTATCTTGCATTAAGTCACAAGGGCAAAGTAAAGACAAACAAACTCTAAAAAAAAAAAAAAAAAAAAAAAAAAATCAACATTTTTGTTGAGGTTGAATGACACATAAACAGACTCGGTGAGCTTAGGTTTGGGATTCATAAAGATAACCCAGATATTTTGGATTGTGTGACATGTACAGGCACTATCAGGGCACGTCTGTTTTGAAAAACAGGCATATTTAGACTGGTTTCCATTGGCTGCGTTTCAAAACCTAACAAGATGCTTGCATTTCTGTGCATCTACCACGCCTTTGTCACCCAGAAATGCTGTCTAGTTAGGCGGCACGCAATATTTTGCTAAGCGGCCATTGTTGCGTGTCTCTAAAAAGTCAAAACAAAAATTAAACCGGAACAGAGACGGAAAGCTGCCCAAAATAACCATGCTGCAATGTGAAAGAGCAGGTTCTTTCCGTACTGCACTGATGCATAACACAACAAAACAATACAGAACTTAATGGGTTGACACAGAGGCTGAACTTGCCTTGAGCAGATGTGCTCCAGTAAAGTTACACGTTGAGCGCGGTTTATGAAACCGCGGTTGAAACGTAATGCAGCAAATATGCATCGATGCAATGGAACAAACAAATGACCTAGAGAGGTTTTGTTTGCTGTAAACTCTGTTTAGGAGTACAGATTTTCTCACAACAACTTTGACGCAGATGCACAAATAGGAAAGCTAAATAGTGCCACCTGTTTCTCTGAAAAGAGTCGGGGGGGAAACTCACCTTGTACGTCGTGAGGTGTTTTCATCTATGCAAACGGTGAACATCGCGTGCAGAGCAAGACTCATCTGTCATACTTCACTCTGCCTTCTTCAAAGGCTGTTCTGTAAACGTTCTCCGCTACTCCCTCAGCGCAGCCAATGCGGAGCGACGTCTGCGAAGAGAACAGCCAATAGAAATGCCCGCTAATATTTTGCCACGCCCCTTTACCAGAACAGCTCGAGTCTAAACAGGTCTGATCGTTTAGTCGTTTGAAGGAGGATTATATGCGTTACAAAACAAATACGTACTTGTCTTGCACGATAAGTACAACAAACAAGCTTTTTAGTCACATAATCCTCAGTTTAAGTAAATATTGCAAAAATGTTCTAACTTTCCGTTGGTTTTAGCATATTATGTGCGCTAAAAGTGTGATTTATATTAAGGTAGGAGCTATAATGTGAACTAGCCTGGTGGAGATGCTCACAATGCTTTTAAAAAGTTTTATTTAGCTCATTGTTGAACAGTATGGCATGACAAGTTGTTTATCCATTTCTATACAATTCCTCTGGGCAAAAATCAGATTAAATTTAGAGGAAGCCATCAAACCGACTTTTTAAATGTCAAAGCTGTCATTCAAAGCGACATAACGTATTGCAATGCTGAAATATAAAAATCCGATGAAGAATGAGAAGTTTGTGACATTTGGGCTAATAATTTTAACCCCCCCATATAGAAATAGTATTATCTCCTGCAAATAACCAGGCTGAAACCTTACCTGGGCATTAACTATTTAAATAAATAAACAGTTTAAGAAAAAGGCACCTTTAGAATATTTGGTGAAAAACCTATAGTGCCATATTAAGTTCACCATTCCAGAGGTGTTGGAATCATAGCAAGCCCACATTAATGATCTAGCCTTTGCAAATTAAAAACACATGGACAACAAGAGGGAGGGAAGTTTTTTTCCATGTGTGTGGGTGGAAAAAAAAAAAAAAAAAAACACAACAAGAACACACCCACACTGGATACAGGTCAAGTGCAATGCTGAGGCTTTAATGACACAATAACACTGTACAGCTATGGAGTTGTCTGCATGTCAACATTACACTGATGTATAAAAATAGCATAGTAATAAAAACAAGACACATCCGGACTAAGAGTGGCCAAACAACCAAAAGGTCCACTTTATTTCTCATCCTCCCTTCCCCCCCACTGCATCACCCTTAAACCAGCTATACCTCCAGTGCCCAAAATTTGAAACCGGTCACAGTGGGCCAGTCCTTAACCATATGAAGATTCTTAGCCTTGCACAGACAAGATCCACACCTCCCAGATCAAGCCACACGAGAGAAAAAAGCTTTCTAGGCATAGGTCAAGGCCTGATCCAGTGGGAGCAGCGTAATATTAAGATGAATGCATTGCACCCAAAATAGAAAGTTAACTTGAGCACTGGATGTGCAGCTAGGTGTACATCACTACCACGGTTTTTTTTCTTTAAAGTTACATACAGTCAAGAACAGTGTCCATGTGTACATTCATAGTGAAGTGCATTTAACAAGTTTCGGGTAATACATTGAAGTATTACAGCAGTGCATTGTGGTTTAGTATCTTGTGCCTCTTTTCTTCATGGCACCTGATGGGACAAAGATAGCACAAATTAAAAAAAAAAAAAAAAAAAAAACGACAACTTGTTTAAAACACTAAACTCACCTCTGCCTCTCTGGCAGTAGGTAAATTCAGTCTCATCATATTCACTTCTAGGCCTTTGCTGGTGGACTGTCTTGCAAGTTGGCCTTCTCAATGGGGTTCTCCCTTTACAAGTCAGAAACACCATTAAGGGACAAGCCATACTTCACACAAGTATGCAAAACCCCTCCCCCACCATTTAAAAACCATCAACAACCCACCTTGATCTTGAGGTCCACTAACTTGCCTCCAAGCCCTTGGTTTGGCACCACAGCTCACCCAAGTCTCTTGGTCAGAGACAACACCATCTCTCCACTGTTGTTCTAAAAATATTTCTGCATGAGCCGATTACCTTGTGACTGCATTAAAATGCAAATTCAAAAAGAAACCCTTACCAATACAAGGTCTGCACAAGGCTCCCTTTTGAATTCTCTTATCTGCTTTAGCCAGAGAGCCATACTCATCACAGCACTCTCCTTTGGGATGAACACGAGCCTGTTCGCGTAGATCACAGCTCTCTTGGCCTTCACATAGCAGCTTCCTGTGCCGGTGTTTGGCACAGTGATGCCCACAAGAGGGCAGCGCATGCCTACTGCAACACTTCCTCTTGGACACTCTCGGGGACTCGCAGTTACTCCGCACCTCTGCGTCGAGGTCATACTCACAATCTTGATCGGACACCTCATCCCTCTCAGGATGGCTGCGTTCAGCCATTTTGCACATTCCTACCTCCTCCTGCAAGCTTGAGCCACAGCACACGCACGTTTTCTGGCAGCCAGAGCAAGCTTTTTCCACGCTCAAGAGCTCTTTTCTTGAGCGCACAGGAACGTCACTGGTTTCAGCCAGCCTGCCGCCACCGACATACACATGCCCTGGAACAAGATCGAGATCCTCAACATCAGTGGAGAACATTTCGTCTCTGGAAGAGAGCTCATCTATGGATGGACTCAGGACACTCTGGCGCTCTTGGGTCACTTGAGGATAGTAACTGTAGGAATATGCACCACCGATTGAAGAGAGATAGTTTTGTGGAGGCAACAGAGTAGTTGGAGAATCAAAATAAACAAGTGGGTCAATCTCTCGTTCAAGACTGAGGCCAGTTGTTGCCTTATTGCAGGGCAGGCGAAGGATTTGATACTGCAGGTCAAAGTCTTCAGAGAGCTTTATAAGAGGCTCCAGAACTGCAGCAGCATCAGTAGCTGCTATATTCTGCACCTGCTCATCACCTGGTTTCTCAAAATTCAGGTTCTCTGTTGGATCAGCAGCACTTTTGATACCACTACAGAACACATTGCCAGTTGCACTGGTTGTTGGCTTTCCATTTTGGCAGCACAGTTCTTCAGCAATACTCTGTTGCTCATTGTCCTCATTGGCATCCTCTTCCTCATGGACAGAGGAACTGTCAAGGGGTAGCACGTCTGATAACACGCATTCATCCAGTCTACCCTGGCTAGATTCAGCATCGTATGCTGAGTCACTGTAGGTCGTGGGCCTTGTGACCTGATTAACCTGTTCCTCCTTATCTTCCTGAGAGTCAAGCTCTAACTTGGAGCCTTCATTTAAACCAGTTAGTTTCTCTCCCTGCACTACATCAGGAGTAGAGGAGACCACAGCATTAAGCCCCTTGTCACCACCTTGTTCACAGGCCTTCAGACTCTCAATTTTGTCTATCAGTTTGTTGACTGAATCACTAGGATCTGTTTGGACCTCAGAACAGGCAGTCTCCCGATGCATCCCTGCATGTTGAAAGTGCTGGCGGACACGCAAATCATAGGATGCAACAGAGGGGAAGTGGGGATTGATTCTTCTGTAATCAACTGGCTGCATGGGTGCATGTGGGATCACGTACCCAGGATATTGCATAAACTGATAAGGGGCCATGTAGGGACGGCCGAAGTGCATAGCTGGAACAAAGAAAAAGATATGGTTGTAATCAAATCAAATGCAACTCAAGCAATGTCTCAGAGGCTGAGCATACCTGGCCCGGGAAAGCCATAGTGGCCATATGGATTCATGGGCCACTGATACATGAAATAAGGCTGAGATGGTGGCTGAACATAGAAAAAGGGTCTGGTGTGGTTTACGGGATGGTGAGGTTGTCCAACTCCCATTGATTGTGAAGTGTTGTTCATTCCTGAAAGAGATTTTAAATTATATTGTACAATATTTTGTCCAAAGGCGCTGGCAAGAAGTTGAGAAGAACATTACCTTCCATTTCTTATGAAGAGATGAAAAAAAGACAACACAGGATACAAACACCGCAATACTGTAAAAACAAAAGGAGATTGTCATAGATTAGACCAAACAAACAAAACCAGCAAAGGGCAAGACAACCTAAAAATGGACACGCATGATATTAATACTGTTCAAACGGAACAACAACAAAAATAACTAACCTTAGATGTGAAAGTGACAAAGTGGACTTTAATGTGCATAGAGCGAGAGCGACTAACTCTGTCGCTAAAGCTTTGCACTTCGGATTTATAGTTTGCTTGTTTCCAGAGCCCCAGGTTAATACAATCAAATGGCAGCCAACAGGTGTGTCCAATTGATCCTATATTCAGGAAACGCTGACGTCGGGTTTTCTTATTATTTTAGCGCCTCTTACATTTCTCATTTATTGCCGTAGTAGTAGTAGTAGCAGCAGCATTACATTGTTAGCTTAGTGCCATTTGGCGTTACAATTTTACAATTATATATATACATAAATATATATATATATATAAAAATCTCAAACACAGCATTTTCTGGAAAGAAACCTGGGAGTATCACAGCAGCCATTCCCTCTTTTTACTTATCCGTTTATTCATTTAGAAGATTTTTTTAATGGAATGCAGCTTGTGTTTCCTCACAGCGCCTCTATGCGGGTAAAGTAGACGTATGTTTCAGTTTCATGTATGAGTGAAATGAGAGCGCTGTTCCTCTGTCAATAAGCGGTGAGTACGTTAATATTTATCAACAGCTCATAAAATAATTCAGACAGTTGACTTTACTAAAAGTATTGTCAGAGACCCATCTCGATGTTTCTCTGTAATGTCTCTGACCAGTGTTTTGACTGTAATTCCTAAGCGTTAGCCTGCTAGCCTACTAGTATTCAATAGCAGCGAGCGAGTTAAACCAACTGGAGGTTTTATTGGAGTATGTAAACACGTCTGTGCGTAAAGGATAGAGGGGCAACAACGAAGACCTTAAAACATCATTTTATATCTTGAAATTGAGATTTAACGTTCATTTTTAATAAAGAAGTAGATAACTAGCTTCGTGTGAGTTGTTATGGTTTCACTTTCATTCACAAGGCAGCTAACGTTAGCGTAGTAAATTAGCTAACGTGATTTTTTAAAATTAAAAATACTCATACGTTATTTAAAGAATGTGACAGTGATGTATATGCATAAAATATTAACAATGACTGCAAATAAAAGAGAGAATTACACAGTATGTTTGACAAGAGAATCAACAGACGTGTTGTTGACTCTTGTTGTATGCTTCAGACGTTATGAAGCAGTAACGTTAAGCCACTTTGTCTAATGCCTCTACACTGTAACTATAAACGCAGCTAAAATCGAATTTGTCTGTCACCTAATGCTTTGGCTTGAAATAAACAATGATCTCGGGTAATGTAGGCCCTGTTTGTTTTTAATCACAAATCTTTGATGACTTTCACTTTCAGCTATGGCCTCTCTCAGTGATCAGCTGGAGGAGGTGAGGGTGAATGCGGAAGGCAGCTTGTCTAATCCAGGTTCTGCCCAGGAGATGAGGGCAGGGGTGGCAGCCATGGCTGACGTCCCCCTCCCGCCCTCCAGCAAATATCGCTACATTGCTGCTGAAAGCATGCTGATGGAGAACAGTAGTGGGAATAACAGGAAGGAGGTGAGAGCCGGTGTAATGATTCATTTTCTTCTGCAGTTCACAGTGTATGATTACACAACAGGAAGCAAACATCTGACCATTTGATGATCTGACTCTTTGCACGTATTCACTGCATGCAAGGCCATGACCCATGTCTTGATGATTGGGGGGACCAAGGGGATAGTAATGGTTCTTTTCATTTTAAAACGAATTAAGTATTTGAAGGAATAAACAGAACTAAAGAAAACTTTACAAGTAGAACTAACAGTAAAACTATTTGCAAACTTAATTTTATACTGAATATGATAAAAATGGCTCATTTATGTCACATTATACTCGGTTATGAATTTTATATAAATCATTTAAATGGTTAAATATTAAATGTTAAGCTACTTTTGTATCTTATCTTGCAGTCTTTACTGTTAAACTGTTTTGTTTTTTTTATTTGATTGGCCACCTTAGTCACTTTGACATTGAGGGGCACTGTGACACTGCTAAGGCCTACCTGCTTAAAGTATTTTCAACATTTATGTAATTTCACCAACAAACAAAGTATGCAATACAGTGCAGCAGAGAAACCTCATTAATGTCAGATATTTATGAGGTGACAATTTGTCCATTGGGCGATTATTGGGAGGGGGAAATGTCTATGACGGTTACTGGCATGACCGTATGCATTGGGAATCAATGGTTCACCTCGACCATGTGAATGACTGACATAAAGCGCATAATAATATATAGCACTGGGTAATCTGTCACATCTTTCTTAAATGTTTTGTGAAAAATTGTTCTGTTTCCGCTCATTTGTATGCACATAAAAGTTCCTAGTTCATTTTTACAAACTGTTGCTGTATTGTATTCTTCTTCAAACTATTCTGTTTTACATTAATATATTCTGATCCTTTTAGTCCCTTAGCCTGCTGCAGAAACTTTCCACTGCTCTTAACATCTTGGAGAAATATGGCTCAAATCTTACCAATCCCAACAGGCCGAAGTACTGGCGTACTGTAAAGTACAACAACCCTGTCTTCAGGACTACCGTAGACTCTATTCAGGTGTGTGTTGGATGAGATTATGAGTCTTTTTTGTATGCGTACAAAATTACTATTGTATATCTTGACTTTCAGGGTGGCAGAGCAGTACTCGACCTGTACGGCTACACCTATCAGCAACAAGATGGCTTGAGCTTTCCTGATGATGTTGTCCAGCCGGATGTTGAGAAGGTGGCATCTGTGACTCTTGAGGTCATGTGCCTCCGTATGGAGCTGGACATGCTAATCAAGGTCTGAGGCTGTAAAGTATAAGCACTCAGTGAGTTTTTCACCAAGAACATTTAGATTTCACAGAATCTGTTCTTTCTATGTAGGGTACCCATCCTCATCCAGAGTTTTTTGAAAGACTTATTCCCTCCCTCGCTGTGCAGGTACAGTTTTTCACCATTCTGCACATAATTAAATGTGGCTGATCATTTATATGGTTATAAACTAATGACTTTTTTTTTTTTTTTTTTTTTTTTTTACTTCAGAATCACATATATACACTACTATTTAAGGTTTTGGGTTTTTGTAAAAAAAAAAACTTGTGAATGTTAGTTTATGTATAAATGAAAGGGCTTCTATCAGATTTTGACTTCATTGCACGTTACTGGAATGTCCATATAATGTCTATACAGGATGAAGAAGTCAGCGCAGATGCAGCTGCCTTCTCTCCTAGTGAAAGACCATGGGAAAAACAAAGTGTCTCGCCTGCATCGACTTCTCAGGCTAAGTCTCCGTTCAGTCCAGCCCTCTCTCTTTCTTCTCTCGTGCCCTCTAAACATGCAGGTGAGCGTGTCACATGTACCAATCCTGGTTTTCCTTTTTAAAGAATATATTTGTGAGTGTCCACTTTTATGATTTCTATTCTATTTCATTGCATTGCTCTGCAGAGAACTGCACCATATGTGGTATCTTTCCAGTGTCTGCTCACTGTCCCACCTGCACTCAACGGCTTTGCACAGAATGTGACAGGCTGTATCACTCCCATTCAGGACGTTCCACACACGTTAGGATTCCTGTGACTTCCTCAAAAGCCATGAAACGGCTCAGGTTAGCACCGAAGAAAGGAGAGAATATTTTTGTAGGGTATTTAATTCAACAGATCTGTATGTCTTTTTCTTTTCTTAGCTCATCATTGTCAACGTGGCAGTGTTCATACTGCACTACAGTAAATACAATGCAGCAGGTTTTGTGTGCAACCTGTGATCGACCCCGCCTGTCCTCTGCTGCTCCATCTCTACAGGAAGAGCAATCGCAGCCCTCTACAATATCTGGTTAGTCTGTGCATCCTTTTTTTTTTTTTTCTAGTTTACTCTCACTTTTTCCACACTAAATAGCAGTCAGACCTTCTGAACGTGAAAATTTCCTTAATTTAATTTTCTTTTAAATTAGAGTGGCAGTGTAAAAGCTGCACCGTAGTGAATGCGGGCAGCAGCATTCTGTGCGAGGTGTGCGAGCGCCCCCGACTGGCCACCAGACCTCCTGCCGCACCCTCGCGCACGACCCCCCCTGCCACAGGACTAATGGACAGCCAGGTGCGATCCACTACATGCGTATACATGTCACCTTTAAAATCTATCAGTAAACAAAACTCTTTCAGAAAATTAATACAGTACATCAAAAAATTCCAGTACATCAGTGACCTTTATAGTGCCGTATACAATACAGAGCAGTTTCATAGTAATAAGCAGCAGAATAACTAAATCAGTTGTGTTAACTTGTTTGCATATGAGAAAAATTCAAATTCTGCTTTAAACATATATAGTGTCATGTTCAGTGTTGATGAACTTCAATTCATTAAGTGTGTTTCATTGATTATGAATGGAGTTCAGCTATTACCAACTCTACAGAAGGCAACCGCATTGTTATTTATCTCAAGTCGATTCAGTAACAATATTGAGGTTGCAGAATTTATAAATTTATAAAACTAATTTTATTCAGCTAAAAGCTGCTCTAATGAAGACTATAGTGTCATCATGCAGCTCGGTTTAGCTCAGTTGTGTCAGTGCATTTAAACTAATAATATAACTGAATGAAAAGTAATGTAACTCCACTGTTTATTAGGAAGTTGAGATTTATAAACTGAACGAGCCAATGTTATTACGGTGTCCTAAAAAAGGATCACATTTCTTTTTGATGCTGCTGGTGGGTTTTACACATAATCTATTTAACATTCATTAACTGGTGAGCATATTCCGATTTGTCATTGCAAATGAAATGAGTCTCATGCTGAGTTTTACCCTGAATTTAGGTGCCTGTTTTGACTTTCTATTTTCCTTTATGTCATTCAGTGGGTTTGCCAGTTTTGTACGTATGTCAACCACACGCCATCACCTGTATGCGAAATGTGTTGTCTTTCAAGAGCAGAGCCTGCTCTGTCACCCTCTAAGCCCCTCCCACTCTCACCAGTCAAGGACGTCACACCGCTCCCAGCCCCAACTAAAGTCATTCCCACTGAGGACCCTGATTTGAAAAGGCAAAGATTGATGAGGGAGGAAGGGCTTAAACTTATTCAGCTCATTCGTGTAAGTCTGATATTGTTGTTGTTGTTGTAGCCTGAGTATTATCCTCAGAAGTTTACAAGCTTCCTCATTGTCTCTATCCTTTTCTCAGGAGGGAGAGAAGAAAGGAGTGAGCCCGGAGGAGGTTTACACCAGCATGTGTGTGTCGGGAAACAGTAATGTAACGCCGCATGATTGGCTGAAAGCAGAGCTACCTCATGTGCTCGATGAGATCTGTGTGATGGCTGCATCCTGTCAGCAAGAACCCAGTGCGCAATCAAATTGTTCGGGGGGGAACAATGGCCAGGACGGACAAAAGAGCAATGCTGTGCCCCTGTCCAGAGCGGAAGCCAAATGGGCCTGGCTGGCAGCAGGGGGAGATAATGAGAAGGCTGTCAGGCAGGCTCTCAGAGACCGTAGAGTTAAAGTGAGTAAAGTCTGGCTTTGTGCATCCAGTCATAACGATACCGACACCGACGTGCAGAAACGGGTGCATTCCAGGTACGTGACATTTTGTCTGTATTTGTTTGTTAGGTAAAAGAGCTTGGCTCTCTGGGATTTAATGACGTGACCCGCTGTGAAGAAGCCCTGCGGCAGAGTGGAGGGGATGTGAGGGGGGCTCTTGTTCTGCTGCAGCGCCCTTTACTAGAGCCTTTCCATCAGCGCATGTGGAGCGACGAACCAGAGCCCCCCATCGACATCAACCATCCAGATAAACAGGTGAATGGCCTTTTACCTTAATGGACCTTCGCCGAGAAACTGCATTGCTTTCTTATCACTAGATGTGCAAAACGGTATTGCGTGAGATGTGCGTTTAATTTATGTAGTTACGTAATGCTGACCGTCAAAGATGTTCGAAGTGGTCAGTGTTGAAAATGTTATGTTATTAAACATGACTTAAGTTACTTATTGTTCGTCCGTGTTTAGCATGTTTGCCGTAGGCTGCTGGCAGTGTTTGATCTTCCCAGCTGGGGGCGCTGTGAGCTGGTTCTGTCTTTGCTGCGGGACCCTAAAGCCACATACACACTGGAGGATGTGGTTCAGGCCGTGCGTGAATCACATGATCGGGACTTCATTCGCCGTGTGCTGAATAAGGAATGCCCCATCTGCCTGTCAGTTTTTCCCCACAGCAAGGTACTTTGCGTCAACTCCTTCTCTGTGATTTGCTCCAAATCTTGCGCTTGTTACATCAGAACACCCTTACCTTTAGGCTCATGAACCGTTTACCCAAACATCATCCACTTTTTATTCGCCATAATTTTGTTGCAACCCTTTACGGCTTTGTTCTGTGGGACAGAAAAGAAAATATTTTGAAGAATTTTGTTAGCTGAACAGTATTGGTTCCCATTGACTGACTTGCTTGTCTGTAATACTCGCCCAAGTCAATGGCAAACCGAAACAGTTCTGCAGAACAAAGATGGTTAAACCGAAGAAAGTCAGTTGTTTGGAGCAACATGAGGGAGCTACAGAAAAACAAAACCAAATCAAGTCATCATTTAGTCAACATCATGTTATTCCAGATTTGCATGTCTTCAGTGGAACGCAAAAGACACAAATTTTAAAAATGTCTACCTGTTGACATATTCTACCTTCTGACAGTTTATTTTGTCATACTGCATACAATCCTCCTGGGTCTTGTTCACAAATAATTTCTACATAGGAAAAATTGTTACTTTTTTGTGTATGTGTATATGTGTGTGTGTGTGTGTGTGTGTGTGAAAAATCCTTACATTTATGTCAGGAATATTTTTGGTGTGTCTTTTATTAGATGCAGTCTTTGACATCGTGCCAGTGCTCTGTGTGCTGTGGATGTTTCAAGCAGCATTTCACCATAGCAGTGAGGGACAAGCACATCAGAGACATGGTGTGTCCTGTCTGCTCAGAGCCTGACATCAATGACCCTGAGCACCTGAACAGCTACTTCTCCACTCTGGACATACAGGTACTGAAAGATGGGCAGTGCAATACTGAGCTTTAACACAGCAGCAGTTTAACTGGGCTTCAAACTATTTACTGTGATGTATGAAACTATCCTCTCTGTGTGTGTGTGTGTGTGTGTGTGTGTGTGTGACTGACCAGCTCAGGGATTGTCTTGAGCCGGACGTGTACGATCTTTTCCACAAGAAACTGACTGAGCAGGCTCTCATCAAGGACCCAAAGTTCCTGTGGTGCAGCCATGTGAGTGACACTACCTCCCTGCACTTCCCCACTCTTCTCTTCTTCTCATGCTCAAACGGCTGTAGTCTCTTTCAAGCGCATTTTACAGTGATCTGAAAAAGAAGTGCATGATGTGACTGCCTTCATGTTTGCATCTCTTTCCCTCTCCTCATGTTCACAGTGCTCATATGGCTTCATCTACGATGGCGATCAACTCAAGGTCACCTGTATGCAGTGCAGGAAAAGCTTCTGTGCTCAGTGCAAAAAACCGGTAGGAAAACGTAGTGTAACAACCTATGTTTTTCCGTAGAATAACGGTAATCAGTAGCTTTAAAACAGTGTTATAAATGCAATAATACATTGTTTACCAACAAATCCAAAACATACTCTTATATGTATGCGTAATGACAAAAAATGAGCAAATACTTCATTGAATTATGGAAGTTAATGTTTCATTCTTTCTGTCTGCCTCTCTTTGTAGTGGGAGGCGCAGCATATGGGGCTATCGTGCGAGCAGTTCCAGCTGTGGAAGCGAGAGAATGACCCCGAGTACCAGAAGCAAGGCTTGGCCGGATACCTACGTGACAATGGGATCAGTGAGTCATCTTTTGATCTGCTCTAGAAGCCTGTCAGACCTGGGCTTTCACTCTTCTAATCCACGTATACCGACAGCTAACCATATCGCTGCCATCAGCGCCCATGCCCCACTCCGACTGCCAGAATAGATCAGAGCAGAATTAACCTTAAGAAACATGTTGTCTGCTCATACAGTCTGTTTGTGTTTTTGTTTTGTTTTGTTTGGTCCAGTGGTGAAGGAAAACCAAATCAAATATTAATGTTGGGTATTTTTCACTTGTAGGCATTTTTATTTTGATTGTTCACACCTCGTGTGTGAGAGCGAGCGAGAGAGAGAGAGAGAGAGAGAGAGAAAGCACTGATTGCTTAGTAGTTGTTTCTAATGTAGCGTTTCACTTAAGACTTCTTCTCTCCCTCTCTGTTGTTCTGAATCCATCCTTCTGGCTTTCTTTTTATCTGTAAATCTGTCAGTCTGTCTATACATCAAAAGATAATTTTACTGATTCAGTATGATGAAATATTAAATACAAAGTTCTGTGGCTGGCTATCTAACACAGATGAGTATGCAGCATGTGTTAAAGGGATAATTCACCCAAAAATTTACATTTTGTCATTTAATTACTCGCCTTCATGTTGTTCCAATCCTGTAAAATCTTTGTTCATCTTCAGAACACAAATTAAAATATTTTTGATGCATTCTGAGAGCTCTCTAACAGCAAGAATCCTTACGATCAAGGCTCAGAAACCTAGTAAAGAGATTGATTTAAAATAATCCGAATGATATCAGTGGTTTAACCGTATGTTAAAAAACTACAAGTGTACTTTTTGTGCGCTAATAAAACAAAAATAACAACTTTATTTTGGAAAGTAACACATATGTAAACCATACATGTATGCGGATACTGTTTACAATGTTTACTCTTTAAACTGAACACAAATACCTGTAGCATATCAGTGTACATGAGCTGTTTACGTATGTAATACTTTCTAAAATGATGCTATAGGGTAATGCGGAGGAGACAAATTGTTGAATAAAGCCATTATTTTTGTTTTCTTTGCACACAAAAAGTATTCTGATAGCTTTATAACATTAAGATTGAACCACTGATGTCACATGGATTATTTTAACAATCTCCTTGCAACATTTTTGAGCCTTGATCGCGTAAAGATCCTTGCTGTCTATGGGAGGGTCTGCATCTAAAATACCTTACTTTGTTTTCCTAAGATGCACGAAGGTCTTACATGAAGGTGAGTAATTAAGGTGAGACAGAATTTTCATTTTTGGGTGAATTATCCCGATTAAATAATATTACCTGTATATGTCATTTATGAATATCAAGTGGTGCAATCGAAAAGTGAAAGCAAAAATGAAATCACATATATGGTCAATTGAATAATACGACTGTTCTCTTCATTCACCACGGCACCTGTTAGTGGGTGGGATATATTAGACAGCAAATGAACATTAGTTAATGTGTTAGAAGCAGGTAAAATGGCTACGTGACTAGGTCAGAGCTTTTCCAAAACTGGGAACTTGGCCTTTGGTGTTTCTCGTATTTACAATTCTGTGAAACAGGAAGCCTTGGCTGGAGAGTTTCATGCTTCTAGTCACCCTGCTGTGCTAAGAAAATTCAAAGTACGAATAGCAATATAATTCAAAGATATTTTACTTAAGAATTTCTAGGGGGGCTAATGATTGTGGCCCACATGCATTGGAGAAAAAAATATTTATTTCGGCATGAGATTTCCTCCCAACTTTCTATTGTTTTACTTCAATGAAAGGTTAGCTAAATTTGCTCATATTTACCAAGGGTGCCAATATTAGTGGAGCGCACTGTGTGTGTGTGTGTGTGTGTATATATATATGACACACACACACACAATGTATTTGTCTGTTACCAGTTACAGGATTTACCAGAATTTTCTGTTTCAATTGTCACGACAATAGGTGTGTGGTATTATGTAAATCATATTTAATGTTACAAATGTGAAAAAACGGTAAGAATGCTTTGTGCGACCGTCATGCAATGTTTTCTGTCTTGTAGCTTGCCCTAACTGCAGGTTCCAGTATGCTCTGGCCAGGGGCGGCTGTATGCACTTCAGTTGTTCTCAGTGCAGGTATCAGTTCTGCAGTGGATGTAACAACCCCTTCCACACAGTGAGTTCCTGTCTCATCTTGTTGTCTTAGGATTGTTTGTGCCTATTTGTAGCTCTATGTTCACGTGATACGGCGTTGTACGTGACTGTGATATTCAGTTTGAAGCCAGCTATGGCTGGGCTATAAGTAGAAGCCTTCTCGGGAGCACTGTTTCTTCCCTCTTTTTTATTCATCCTCTTTCCCTCACACTCTTGCTCACTCCTTCTCTGGCAGACGTGTGCAGTGAACCAGTGTACTGTGACAGGTCTGCATGCCCATCACCCCAGAGACTGCCTCTTCTACCTCCGAGACTGGGAGCCTGCCAGGCTTCAGGCCTTACTGCAGGTACACACACATTCTCGATTTAACACAGGCACACACATTTTCTCCTACACATTCACACGCACAGCACTCGTGTGCCAGGATTGGTTGTGAAATATCACTTCTCATCTCAACTGTTTTATTTCGGATACTTCTTTGAACGTCATTTTGTTTCCTCAGAAAAAGGGGGTGAATTACAATACTGACACTGCACCAGGAGCACAGACTGGTACGTCTTTATTCGCAAGGATTATACTTTTTGGTTTGTTTTTTTTTGTGCACACAAAGAATGATACCTATATTAGCATCCATTCCATGGGGTAGAAAAAGGGGTTTATTTTAAGTGCGCGCTTAAGTCGTCTGTTGCTTCAGATGCTTAAGCTGAGAGGATTCTGATTGGCTGTTAATGTTTTTTTCAAATGCTGAGCTGGAAAAAAAAAACTATACCACCATATCGTACTCCTGCTATTTTTATAGCTGTGGTGTGGACTTCACTGTTCTCTTAGAATTAAAACGATTAAAAAAAGAAAGCTATAAAGTTTTAATAAGTTATCGTCCTTTGTGTGAGTGGAACTTAACTGTGTGGCCTTGTTTCAGTCGGTCTTATCTACCCCTACTTCTGTAATCTTTTCGTCTGTCCGTCTCCGTCTTAAAGAGTTAAATTGGAATCAAACTAGACTTTATCTCAACTGCCCTGTGGAGCAAAATTGCTTTTACTGTAATGAAAGCCTAAAAGCTGGACATCATAAAGCAAAGCACTGTTTTCCGACTAAACGGCCATCCAATTACCACTTCTCAGACCGAGACTATATTTGTACCATGAAATCGTAGTCAAACACACACGTACACCTACTCCACACAGCTTTATTTCACACTCTGTTCAACTTCTTTTGAAGACTGAAAATGTCTTTCTTGAAAACTGCCTTTCGCCCCCAAATGCATCCTTGCTGTGGTGTTTTTGCGTCAGGTGTGTGCGGAGTGATCGAGCAGAAAGATGAAGGGACTCGTCAGACTGATTCGCCATGTGGGGCTCAGACTCAGCCGGGCCAGGCGGGACTCTGCGAGTGAGTGACATCATTGTTACCGTGTTGACTGCTCCCTGTGCACTCTTAAAAATAAAGCTTCTTTTATTGGCATCCGCGAAGAAGCTTTAAAGGGGTTACGACTTGCCTTTGTTTTCATTTTGTACTGTTCTCTGAGGTCCGCTATCGAGATTTAACATCAAAAAACATCACCATTTAGAAGAAATAAGCCATTTTCTGTCCTGTTTTTAACCCCCTCATCTCAACGTTCCATTTGGATATGTGTAGACTGCTATGATTGGCTAATAGTTGCGTATGTCTTATAGCGTTCATTCCTCATAGATGGACGATGCTGTGATTTTAGGCCAAAAAACGATATAAATATATCTCGGACAACCCAATGCAAATACTGTTTTCTCACAACTTGGAACTGCACAGCATCTTGTTGTCTTCAGAGGCATCATTATCATTTGGTTTCTTCGTAGACCTGTGCATTCATCGTGTAAACACTACATGTAAATTGGTGGGCGGTGCCAAACAGGCAGTCCTGTTGATCTTCGGCGTAGGCGGTGCTTATCCACACTATTGCATCGAGTTGAACATTCCACTAACTGCCTTTTTAATATAAGCTGTTTTGAGTTCTGAAACTTGTTTTAGATGGGTATTTTCATGGCATAATGAACTCTTATGTCAAAAGAACACGGGAATTTAGTTGACCCCTTTAACATCAATGGAACCTTTCTATTCCATTCTTTCTAGTAATTCAATGTGAATAATTTTTAAAGAGAGAAATCCTGTCTTTCTTTCTGCCAGTAGCCAGAAGTAAAAAGATCAAGATGGGCTATAAATGAACTGCAGCATCACCCCCACTAAGCTTCTGAAAACCTGTCAGTCTTTAAGATCTACAATTTTGAATGAGAATAGTTTTGCAGTATCTATGTTCTCAATGAGGCTGTTAAAGCGGGCTAGTGAGTATGAGTTTGCCTGGTCGGCACGGTGACATTTGAAGTCTTTAACAACCACTGTAGTTCCATTTAGTCACTTGTTAACGGTGGCTGTTAATAAAAGCCTAGAAAATCACGAACAAGGTGTTACTGTATTTTATGTTGTAGAATGAAATGTTAAAATCTTGAGCTGTTGTTATCCACAGATGTTAATTCAGGCTTTCAACCCAAAAACTCATTTAAAAAAAAAAGAAGTACTATGGAAACAGCAGTGCAGAAATGAATTTCTATGTTTCAAAACCCCTTCCTGCAGCACTTTATAACATACAAATGTTTAAATTCTTGGAATATCTCAACAGTAATATGCAGTAGTTTTTTTTTTTTTTTTTTAAATCGCCAGTTTGTGGTTGAACTAAAATGTGTATCATTAAAATTTATGTAATGCACTAATCTTAGTCTTAGCTCTTAGTCTAAGGTCGATCTAGTCTTAAACGGGATTAAAGAGACTGCCAAAATGCAGTAAATAAAATGGTCCTAATCGCTGTGTTTCAGGAAGCATTACCGAGAATACCTGGTCAGCCTCATTAATGGCCATTCTATTGACCCCGCCCCTCTTTATGCTCTCGTTGAGCTGACTGTGGCCTGCAGGAGGTATCATGTGGACATCAGACAGGGGGACGGAGAAGACGAGAGAGCGTACTTTGCCAGACTACTTAAGGTAGGTTGATGCTGTCCTTTCTTTGGGGATTTAAGCATGACTTCTTTTTAATAAGGATATCAAACTTTCTTTGCCTTTCCCATCTGCAGAAACTCATGGATGACGTGCCTCTGGGTGACAAGGTCCCTCGCAAGAAGTGAAAACCTTTTTTTTTTTCCGTAATCATTTAATCTGTACTGACTATTTTAACTGTAGCTGTTTTATGATGCGAGCTGCGAGGCCGACAGAATGTTACAGTTCTTCCCTGTTCTCAATGTGATGTAGGTGCACACATTTGCACAATGCACACACTGGTGTATGTTTTCTTGTTTTCTATAAGGCTTTGTGATTTTGAAAATTCTTGCTTTTAATCAGGATTTGATTTTAATCATCCTCAAATAGCATTATAGCTGTAACTTGATTTGAACAAAACAAGAAACACTTTGACAGCTTATGGTTTCTGCATATGCAAATAGACAAGTATTTCATTAATTCAATCTTAATTTTGAGCAGCAAAATTTTAAAACGTCATTTTAAATGGTTTTATGGGTTGATTGTACTTTAAGCTGTTTATTATCAGTTTATTTAATCAGAATTAAGTTTATTTAATAAGAAACTAAGTTTGCAAAATGATAGGTCTCAAATGACATACAATCAAAGTTATAATGGCATGTTTTACATGTTTATGTAAATATATATATAAATATGATTAAACATAATTTATAAAATGTTGACTCTGGTGTGTTTTAAAGACGGCAAAATGCTCAATAATCATTAAAAAGACAAAGCATTAAAACCACAAGTCATGTTGATATCTCGCAAATACATTTTCTTTACTTTTCCATCCAGTCGTATCAAGGTTGTCTCTGAGATCAGAGACCTTAACACATTTTGCTCATCTCTGTAGAAGTCTTAAAGCCATTTACAGTGGGGTTGTAGTCAGGGAAACCACTGATCAGATGCTATTTTTAGTCAGAGGACATTTGTGCAGCCAGATATTCCTGAATTTATGAATTTCATTTTTGAAGCGCATGATCGTGGAAGAGCATGGGCCGTTTAATTATAGGCAATAATATGATATCAGTGATTATTTTTAAGAGGTCATTATTCTTAGCAATGAGAATTATGTGCACTGTAAAGTTTTATGATGCTGAATGGTCACATGCAGTTTTTTAACGTCACACTATTTGTTACCTTAAATATGCAGTATCACTTTATCTATACAATATATAATACTCCACACAGCTGTTGTTCACAAATACAGGGTTCCTTAGAAGCACACTTAACTGCTCAGCTGTGAAATATTGAGTTTCCTATCAGGATATATGATATCCCGCCAGCCACTTATCCAGCCTTAATGAGGGCAGTTTGCTGCACGACAAAGGTATAAGATATAACTGATGGAAAAACACAACTGGAACAGTTGCTTTGTGTGACAACGATTCTTCTAAGTTCTCTTGTATCACACAAAAACTTGATAGCTAAGATACAAACTGAATCGTAGTTAGCGTGTAGATTGTTTTGTTTTGTCCTGTTTTTCAGCATATTGATTGGCTCTGCAGAAAGCAGTGACATAATAAGAAATGCATGATGGGATATGGGGATAGAGGAAACCCCATGAGGAGCAGAGGACAGACTGACACATGTTCTGAGGTAACTCTCTGTGTGAACGAAGAAGCCTTTATATGATTATTTTGAGACGCAGTTGAGATCCAGTTAGGCAGGCCTACGTTTTTCATTGTTAATACGTGTTGACGAATGTAGTTAATAAACAGTGCTGGAGAGTAGCTAGTTCAATATAATGGTTATGTGATAAAATAAATACATGTAACTAATTTGTTACGGTCACTGAGAAAAATGTTGAATTAAAATTGAAGTTACTTGACAAAATTTGAACGATTGATTTCTTTCCCAGATTGCTCTGGTTGCTTCAAAATACGAGACGCCAACATCTCTGTGTCTCTTCTGAATAGACCTAAACTGGAAATAAAAGAGCTATCAAATAAGCCTATGTACGCTGCCTTCCAAAAGTTTGGAAACACCTCTGGCAAAGTGTGCTTTTGGATGATATCCGCATGAATCCTTGTACTTTTTTGGTGGGTGTACTGTACATTAAAGTAACTTGACCTTATCATTGAACACCAGCAATAATAATTTTCATTTTGATTACATAATAACGCCAATGTATACATGTCAACTGGACTGGAACTGGACCGTGATGTCCATACGAAGTGTCCAACCACTGTGTATCATCTTTGGGCAATACTTTAGGAGTGATCTATGTAAGCTACTGTAAGGTTAACCCTGCCTGCTTTAAAAGTTACTGACAACTGAAAACATTCATTAGAAATTTATAAAAGTAATCACATGTAATCCATTGCACTACTTTAGTAATTAAAGTGATGTAAATATAAAGTAACCGAAATAGTTAATCATTACATTCTACATAGGTTACAGATTAAAAGTTATCCTATTACATTTCCAAAATAACATTCCCAGCACTGTTAACAAACCGACTCTTATTGTAAAGTCTAGCCATTTAGCTTGGGAACCGTATCAGTCAAGCAGGGTTAAAGGTTAAAATGCAACAATAAGTGTAATCGGTTACAATGCAAAGAGTTCAACATCACACTGTCTGCGACTGAGGCCACAGTTCAGGGTTTTACCCTGAATAAGCACCCTCATATTGGCTGTTTTCTCCACAATTACGACAGTTGTGGCAAGCTGTGACGTGACGTCTAACTTGTTTTGACAGATGGCCTCTCTGGTGCAGGGACCTGTGTCTCTGGGGCTTTTGGGATAGATGAGGTTCTAGTCTGCAGCAGAGGAGGGAGAAGAAAGAAAGAGACAGAAATGCAGCTCAGCCCAGCTGGGTCTGTGATTCTGCTGAAGTGTTTCCACGTCTTTGACACCCCGAGCCACCTCTCCCTCAGCGAAATGGAGCTAGTGTAGTGTGCAGTCGCAAGATATCTTTATAATGAGTTCTATTGCTCAGTTTCATGCAGTAGCGTTTTCTCATTGATTTGCATATTTTAATGTTTACATTCCTAATGCTCCATTCATTAGTGCATGTTGTTGCAAATACACTCTTAACTTGTCATGGTCTAGTGGGTAAAATCAAGCCCTGACCTATACTGAATATCATGTTTTATTTGAAAATATGCCTAATTATGGAACTAAACCGAGTTGGGCTTTTTATGTTGATTAAGGACGTCTGTAAGCTTAGTTGTAGCAGTGTAGATACTGTATGTGTACTGTATGCTCTCGGTAGACAGATGGGACTAGGAAATGGGCCCTAGGAAATGGGTTATACATCACTAGGATCATTTTTGATGTGTCTTAAGGCCTTCTTTCTTTTTTAGTTATCAAATTTGGATAGAGCCATTAATAAAGAGAGTCATGGATATCATGATACAAGCAAACAGTCAGTCTAGCAGTGTTAAGAGTCAGTCCCGTGCTGCAGATGAATCATTCATTAAAATGTTCAGTGAACGCGCCATTTCTATTTCTAACATTACATGTGGTAACATTAAGAACTAGTGAAAGGGATGCTCCACCCAAACGCTTTAATTCTCTCATCGTTTACTCATGCTACGCCTGATGACTTTCCTTGCTCGGAGGAAAAAAAATCCATATCTTGTTATATGTTATAATGCAAGTGAATAGTCAACGCTTCGAATGACTTCAGTTTATACTTTTCTGCTACAGTACAAAACAAAAAAAATACAAAAACATAACTTCTGACTGGCCGATTAACGTTAAGTAGTATACTGATAAAAACATTATGTAATTAATTTTGTTCAGACATGAATTAATAAGAGTGAATTCTATATTAATACTTCATTTAAGCTTGCAGAAATAACATTTTGAGACTGAGAGTATAGTTCCTAGGCATATCGGCTTAGAAAATCACAAATTTTCATTTTTGTTCACACAATGTAACTACAGAAATGTCACATTTTAAATGGGAAAAATATCAAAACATTTTGATAATTTCTGAGCGTGATGATAACGATCTAATCAGATTCAGTTATCTATGCTAAGCTGCGCTAAAAGTGCTAAAAGACCCAGAGGTTGGGTAAATAGATTGGAAAACTGTAAAACTCAACTGTTAAACTGTTAAAAATGGAGTGTTCCTTTAAGAAGATTTTACTCAATTCAATACTTAAAATTTACTTTAAAAATATGTGTGCAAATGCTTAAACTTAAGATTGTACTTTCTTTACTTTTACAGACTGCGGACTTTAGTCAATACACAGACTTTGTGAGTGGGGTCAGAACCTTGTGAATGGAGCGGCAGCTCTTTAACATGCATCGCACCTCTCCTTTGACCTTCATTATCTTGCATAACCAGATAGCAGCGCAAAGCAAATGTAGTGGTGGAATGCTGATCAACCAACTGTATCAAAATAAATTGGCACCAGCAGTCAAATTAAAATGAGAACATTCAACGCTTCAAAAAACTTAAGCACCATATAGACCTATTATGTGAACGCCAAACCACACTTGTGATGGGGAACAGATATAAACAACATTATTTAAAAAAATTATTTCCGTAATGATTAAATATTTGAATAACATTCTGACTTGATTAAATTCTATTACTGAGAGAGAGAAAAAAAATCTCTTCAATTCCAAGCATATCCTAAAGGGGGATATAAGATATTTTGGCTGAATCCATTATATTGAAATGAGCAACTGTGGCTTCATGCTTGCTGGCTTTCTGACTGGCATTATCTACACAGCTTTGACTTTCTAGGCTGCAACTATTATTAAGACACTCACGTCTGTTTTGGAGCTGTGCAGTATTCAAAAGTTGCTGATATCCCACAGGACAGTCAAATGCTAGAGAGAGGAAGAGCAAAGAGAGGAAAAGACAAGGGGTGAAAGGATAATGTGGGCATTGAAAATCTTTCTGTGATGGAAAAAGACAGCTTCTGGAAACTGTCACACTCAACTTGATTGTGGAAACAAATGCATTGCTCTTTGGATTTGGCATGAATTATTAAATAAGCATGTTATTATTCAGTTTTGTTTAATGAATGCATCTGTGCATGTTTAGTAAATCGTTTGTTTCTGTTAGACCCCTCCAATCAAAACCAAAAGTTATGTATTGTTATGTATTGTTTGGATGTACATCGCTATTTCTATTTTATTGCAACCTTAAAGTCAAGTAAGTGCATCACTGATCTAGGATCAGCCAGTAATCGAAACCAGTTTTGTTTCAACTGAGGCATGGTTCTCTCCAGGAATCAGGAGCTAAAGGGACTTCATCAAGGCCAGGCTGCCTCCTCCTGTTGCCCCACATGAACCTTGCACAATCTCCCTGGGGCTCTGACCATCCAGGCGTGTCTGTCCCTTTCCCTCGCTCTGTCTGTCTCACTGTCGCTGCAGGGGAGCTTGGCACGCAAAGCCATTCCTCCAAATATACATGTGCTCAAACCACTCCATTAGTAGGAACGGTGGGTACCTATTTTCACACTCGGAGGTCTCAGGGTTACCTTGTCTAGCTTCTCTCATGCGAGCACTGCAAGCGCTCACAACCTGCCGATCTCGGAGTGAGATGGGATGAGCTACCGACTCCGCCGGGGGACTTCGGCTCTTTTTTATTGCCTTACAAACACAGCTGTGTGAGAATATGGACCTTAAACGTGATGATGTGACAATTTCTGTGATTATCGCGGGCGCCTGATGTTATGCGGCGTAATGACAAATCGTTTTCCACCAAATTAAGTCACTGAGTTTGAGTCAAATTATGATTCCCATTACAGCAGCTGTTCACCCATGACATGGTTTAAATATAGTGTCTTAAATGGCTCCCTAACAAATGTCATTTGCACACATGCTGTACAAGACAATTCTGTTTCAATCATGTGGCTTCTTCCTCTCGCGTTCTGTATTTAGCTACAGATGACGATGTTTCATTTTGAAATGCCATGGCAATTAGGGCTGAGCTAATGAATCGCGCGGTCCCCTGTGCCCAGTTGTGGTTTGACATATTTCCTCCGGTGCACTGACCGTGGGTCGCAGCACTATACCACACTGCCAGCAGTAAGTACTCCAGCATGACAGGCTTTCAATGCACACATGCATTTATCAGTATACAGTGGCCACATATGAGATCTTTTACTTTCATTAATCTGTTGATAATATTCGGTGGATATCATCCCAGGTCCATCTTGTTTACGGTGTCCTAAATAATACTTATACATGCCTTCCAAAAAAAGAGTGAAAAATTGTGAAAGGAGATCAAAGGCGTGGGGATCCATTTCCAGATTTAATAAACACAGGCAGGGTCAAAAACAATGATGAACAAGTATAGTGTAGGCAAGACGAGAGAAAAATCCAAACCGGGCCTGAGTCAGGTGACAGCAGATAAACGGGAGAGAAGTTGACTTAGTCTTTGCATTGTGTGTCTGTGTGTGCCACACTAAGCATGGACAACAGAAAGAGGAGAAGAGAGCTGTCTGAGGACTTGAGAACCAAAATTGTGGAAAAATATCAACAATCTCAAGGTTACAAGTCCATCTCCAGAGATCTAGATTTGCCTTTGTCCACAGTGCGTAATATAATCAAGTTTGCAACCCATGGCACTGTAGCTAATCTCCCTGGGCGTGGACGGAAGAGAAATTGATGAAAGGCTGCAACGCAGGATAGTCCGGATGGTGGATAAGCAGCTTCAAACAAGTTCCAAAGAAATTCAGGCTCAGGGTGCATCAGTGTCAGAGCGAACTATCCGTCGACATTTAAATGAAATGAAATGTTATGGCAGGAGACCCATGAGGACCCCACTGCTGACACAGAGACGTAAAAAAGCAAGACTACGGTTTGCCAAAATGTACTTGACTAAGCCAAAATCCTTCTGGGAAAATGTCTTGTGGACAGATAAGACCAAGATATAGCTTTTTGGTAAAGCACATCATTCTACTGTTTACTGAAAACGGAATGAAGCCTACAAAGAAAAGAACACAGTATCTACAGGCAAATATGGGGTTGTTTTGCTGCCTCTGGCACTGGGTGCCTTGACTGTGTGCAAGCCATCATGAAATCGTAGGATTACCAAAGGATTTTGGGTCGCAGTGTAGGGCCCAGTGTCAGAAAGCTGGGTTTGCGTCCGAGATCTTGGGTCTTCCAGCAGGACAATGACCCCAAACATACTTCAGAAAGCACCCAGAAATGGAGGGCTGGATAGTTCTGAAGTGGCCAGCAATGAGTCCAGATCTAAATCCCATTGAAAACCTGTGGAGAGATCTTAAAATTGCTGTTGGGAAAAAGGCGTCCTTCCAATATGAGAGACCTGAAGCAGTTTGCAAAGGAATAGTGGTCTAAAATACCGGGTGAGAGGTTTAAGAAGCATATTGATGGTTATAGGCGACTGATTTCAGTTATTTTTCCAAAGGGTGTGCAACCAAATATTAAGTTAAGGGTGTCAATAATTTTAGCATTTGCATGTGGTGAAAGAACCATACAGAATTCTTTATTGCCCCTTTCTCGTTCACATTCTCACCCTTATTTCTATAAACTGTCGTCATATGGATGCACCATATGCTGCCATTACATGTCGAAATGTAGCAGACTTATTTTTAGAAATGCGAGTAAAAGTGTGAATATTTATTTACATTTACACACTTGGCAGATGTCATATTTTTAAAGCCATTTATTTCTTAGTGCTTACATTTGAATTTGTGGCAATTAAGTAGGTAAGGACACGAGCTAAGCATTAAAACTAATCCTGTTCTATTAACAATGAAGTACCAGTACAATCGCAAAACATTGCAGTGACAGTGATAGATACAAACTGCATAATTAGATGAGTCAAATATTGAAGCTGGACCACAAAGTCCCATTAAGAATGGTCACAGGCTATAGGGTTTGATAATGGCTTGTGGACAGTAAAGATTGGGAGTGTTGGCTGCATTATAAGATGGAAATAGTGTCTTGAATTTATTCTGGCAGCTGTGGGAACCCAGTGCAGCGAGCTGAGCAGAGGCATAATGTGTAGGAATATGAATTCACCAGCAGTTTTCTGGACTTACAAAGAAAGCGGCCAAGAACATTTTCAATTGAAATGTCTGCCAATGAGCTACAGATGTTGTACTGATGTGACTTTAAGCTATTCTATGACTAAGTCTACTATGGGTTTATTTTATGATACTTTTTTTGTAGGTTTAAAGTTTTTAAAGCCCTGGTTCTCATTTAGCCTACTTTCATTTTATGGACAGGAGATATTCTTCATATTTGTGGGTGGAAATTGCAATGACGAATGTTTAGCTTATTACTTTTACTATGTAAATCCTGACTTTTATTAATATGTGCTCTTTTCTTGAACTGGCAGTAGCACATGGTCATTTCCACTGTAATGGTCATCTGCAATTTATACCCCATTATCACTGTGCACTTCACCTTCTCTATTTATATCCATTGCCCTCTGCTGTTCTCTTGCCTACTCTCATACCATTTGCACTTACATCCTACATATAGAATATATGCACTTCTGGTTAAAAGCTGTATTTCAGTGCTTTTTACTGCATAATAAAGTTAAATTTAATCTCATTTAAAAGGCAAAAAGATAAATGTCCAAGGGTCATTTCGATTTAAATATTCACTGCTGCATTTACTTTAGTTCAGTGTTTGTGAGGGAGCTATTTGGACAGAGGGATCAGGGACAGAAAGCATCAGATATTTTTAGGGGGTGGATGCATTCAGTTCTACTGTCTAAAGAAATGCATATAAATGCATAGATTGTATTACCGTCTTGGTGGTTCAACAGAGAATAAAGACATGTACAATCAGTAAGACAGTAGTCTACAGATTGTATATGCAGTATGGTATTTTTTTTTTCTTTTTTTACATTCACACTTAAGATTTTCCCTCAAAACCTCCTAATTTCTTATTGATTGTAAGTTAGGTAGTTGTTTTAGTATTTCTGTTTGGTTATGGGGTAGGTTTAAGGGAACTAGAATATAGTCGGAATAATGCATTAACATGCTTTAGTATTAATGACCAGGCAAAATGCAATAATATGTTATTGCATGCTAATAAGAAAATAGTTACTCGTGAGTAGTGTTCCATAATATAAAATGTTACAGATTTTGTATTTCTAGATTTTTACTTTATTTCATTTTTCTTTAAGAAATGCCTACTTCTATACTATAATAATATTAACATCAGAAATATATATATATATATATATATATATATATATATATATATATATATATATATATATATATATAAACACA